>NC_092345.1:62167328-62467328 GCF_963676685.1 Mytilus edulis
TCATTAATATTAGAAGAACGGATTCAAGATTCATGCACCATGCACAATTTATGTAATTTTCCTGACAAGCATGGCAATACACATACACATCATTTTGTAACTTGAATATCTGCGTATACATTTCACTGATATTAAAGTGTATTGATATATTGATAGATGGGATGTTTAGAATGTTGTGCTCAGTGTAATACTTTAATCCCAAAAGCAGTGATCAAGTCTTGAAAATTGATAACTATCATGCAATCCACATAAGGGTTTTGATTGGAAAAATACAATCTACAATGTATATCCCAAAAACAAAGATAACCCATTTGAAAATAAAGAAATAACTTTCTTTTCAAAATTTGATACCAGACATTATCTCTTAAACATAACATTTCTTCTGGCAAAGACAATGAAGTAACTTTAAATGAAGTCATCAATTTTTTTTATATGAAAATGTGATTAACTGATTTGAAGTTTGGTTATTTTCCAAACTGTTTCACAACCATATAACTTAGTTACGTACAATACATTTCTCTCTTGTTTCAGGTGCCATATTTCCTTTAAAGTTTCTTCTGTAATGTTTCCAAACAACATCATCACCATAAGTCTTTTTGTAAGCTAAAAAGAAAAACATTTTATGATAAGGGGACAGAGAAATATCCAGAGGCTTCAAAATGTGTAATAGATGTTCTAGTAGAATGTACTTCTTAAATGTCCTGTCCCCAATCTAACATACTAATGAGGTCAAAAAGGCTTGTACATGTATTGACATGAAAAAGGAGGAGTTTAAAATTAATGCTCCATCTTTGTCTTAAGTTTTTTTGTTGATCATCATGAATTTCAAGCTTAATTGTATTGTATCAATGCACATACTGAATAACAATCACCAAATATAGCTAGCAACGATAATCATACATTTTTGTCATACATTATTTTATATTTTTTTTGAATGGGAAAATCAAACTAAAAGGTCTTAAGAGCCTGTGTCGCTCACCTTGGTCTATGTGCATATTAAACAAAAGACACAGATGAATTAATGACAAAATTGTGTTTTGGTGATGGTAATGTGTTTGTAGATCTGATTTTACTGAACATTCTTGCTACTTACAATTATCTCTACCTATAATGAACTTGGCCCATTAGTTACAGAGGAAACTATTTTGTTAAAATTTATAAAAAATTTACAAAATTTATGAAAAATGTTAAAAATTGACTGTAAAGCCCTCAAGGGCAATAACTCCTTAAGGGGTCAACTGACTATTTTGGTCATTCTGACTTATTTGTAGATCTTACTTTGCTGAACATTATTGCTGTTTACAGTTTATCTCTATCTATAATAATATTCAAGATAATAACCAACCAGGTGCTCTGCAAGGCGCAGCTTTATACGACCCAGTGGTCAAACCCTGAACAGTTGGGGCAAATTTGGACACAATATTCAAGCTTGATAACGTCTGAATTTTGATTGTGATCAAATTTTTGACATAATATAGGTTTTTGCCACAAAATTAATGTGGTTCAAGATCTAACACATCTATTGCACAATACTGTGCAATTGAATATTTCTTATTGAAACTTTTCAAAATATGAAATTTGAAAAATGTTGAAAAAAAAAAAAATCCCTTACAAAAAATGGTAAACTGAGATCCCCCCCAATTTATTGAACCCCCCCCCCCCCCCCCCTTGGAGCAATAACCCTTAAACTCAATCCCATGCTTTCCTTTGTAATATTGAACCTTGTAGTTTGATTTCAGAGAGATCCATACACTTAAACACAAGTTATTGTCATGATTGTTTGGAAACTAGAAACATGCTTCTTTTTGGCCCTTTTTTGGCCCTTAATTCCTACATATTTTGGGCAATTAACCCAAAACTTAATCCAAGCCTCCCCTTTGTTATATGGTACATTGTGGTACAATTTTAGAGCGATCCATGCAATTACACACAAGGTATTGTCTGGAAACTAGAAAAATGCTTGTTTTGGCCCCTTTTTGGCCCTTAATTCCTAAACTTTGGCCCCATAACCCCTTAAATGAATCCAAACCTTCTACTTGTGATTTTAAACATTGTAGTATACTTTCAGAGCAATTGAAATACTGGTAAACAAGTTATTATCCTGAAACTAGAAAAATGCTTGTTTTGGCCCCTTTTGGGCCCTTACATGTAATTCCTAAATGGTTCGGACCATCATCCCCAAAATAAATCCCAACCTTCCTTTTGTGGCATTGAACCTTCTGAAAAAATTTCATTAAGATCTATTCACTTAAACTAAAGTTATTATCCGGAAACCAAAGTGTCTTCGGACGATGACGCAGACGACGACATCATACCATTATACGAACCCAAAATTTTTTTGGGGTCGTATAAAAACGGCAAAATTTCCTTAAAACTGCCAATTCAGGGGCAGCAACCCAACAACCTGTTGTCCGATTCCTCTCCTGAAAATTTCAGGGCAGATAGATCTTGACTTGATAAACAATTTAAACCCATGTCAGATTTGCTCTAAATGCTCTGGGTTTCAGAGTTATAATCATAAAATCTACATTTTACCCCTATGTTCTATTTTTAGCCATAGCGGCCATCTTGTTGGTTTGCCGGGTCACAGGACATATTTTTTTTAACTGAAAACCCAAAAGAAGATTGTAGCCAAGTTTGGTTAAATTTGGCCCAGTAGGTTCAGAGGAGAAGATTTTTGTAAAAGTTAATGACGATGGACGACTGGCGACGACGAATGCCAAGTGATGAGAAAAGCTCACTTGGCCTTTTAGGCCAGGTGAGCTAAAAACAATCAGCTCCAGCTATGCAGAACCTTTAATGATCCTACCACTTTGCATAATTGATATGACTGTGTTGGTTCATGCACATTTATTGTTAAAGTTGTATTGTTCCTGAATATGGCAGAAACATAATTCACTAGTTTAAGTGGATGTCAAACATTAATCAATCAATGAAAATCTAATTAATTTGCATTTTTAAAGCTACATTTATTGGAAAAAATTTCTATTCTGATTTTTCTAATTTATTCCATAATTAATCTAGCGTAACTTACAATCACTTTCTAAATATCTGATACTTGTATCCCATGATTCCTGTATGTATGGCCGTTTCTCATGAGCAATAACAGTATTATCTTCTTCTTCAAAAACTTTTTCACCCCTACGTATGAAACATAGCCTGCCAGTGATGCTAAGATTTCTTGACTGAACTACATTCTGAAACTACACAAATAAACTTTTCTTCAGATACAAATAGTAAAGTTATCCAGAAACATTAAAGCACTTCTGTCTTTAAATTGCTTCAGCTCATTTGATTTTCATAAAACAAAGTACATTGTAGTTGCTATGCAGTAAACCATACAAAATTTAATCTTACTTTATCCAATCATTAAGTTTATAAAATTGTCAGCACAAAGGCATATCTGGGCACATGCAGTGTTGTAAAACAAACCTCCAATCAATGATGATCATGACATGTATTAAAGTAAGGCATTTTAATTTGAAAGGACGATGATCATATTATTAACTTCAGCATAGAGTATATCTGTTTGCAGGCATTTCTTGTTTCCTATATGTTGGAAAAATATTTGTCTATACATGAGTAAAACCATGACTGGCATGAGACTAATCTCTTGTATATATTTTAATCATATCTAGCAAAAGATACTCATCTATGACAGTACATGCAGTATGTGTTAGTGTTTCTTTATCAGTGATTGCTTTCTCATTGATGTTGATCCCAAAGATCAACCTTTAGTTCTCAAATCCCTTTATGAGCAATAATGTTCATAATTATGGGTAACATACAATGTACATGACATGGTCTTTCCCTTATACTTCATTTTAAGTTTTAGGGTTGATTCAGTTTTTTTGTAAAGAAGCACCATTGGTGACTAGCCAGGTTAATTATAATAAAATGTAAAAGAAATTGAAACAGAAATAAAACGCTTTGCTGACATCAGCCTGATACTACCTCAGGGGTTGAACCCTGAACAGGTGTGGCAAATTCGGACACAATATATATTCAAGCTTGATTCTATCTGAATTTGGATTGTGATCAAATTTTTTACATAGTATAGGTTTCTGACACAAAATAAATGTCAAGATCTTACAAATTTATTGCACAATACTGTGCCCTTAAAGATTCTTTTTGAAAAATTTTAAATATTTGAACCCCTTAAAAAAATTGGAAACCCCCAAACTTTTTGAATCCCCCCTTGGAGCAATTACCCCCACACTCAAACCAAGCCTTTTCTTTGAAGTATGGAACCTTGTAGTAAGATTTCACAGAGATCCATATTCTTAAAATGTTAAGTACCAGTTATTGTCTGGAACTAGAAAAATGCTTGTTTTTGGCCCCTTATTCCCACATGAATTGGGCAATTACCCCCAAACTCAATCCCAGCCTTCCTTTTGTGATATGGAACCTTGCTTTACAATGTAAGAGAGATTCATACACTTAAAAATGTACACACAAGTCCTGATCCAGAAATCCTGGGCTTAAAAGCACAAAATCCTGAGGTCCCCAATTTAAATAAATATAAATCCCGACATCCAAAAATTCGAAGAAAAAAAATCCTGGATCCAGAAAGGGTCTATCCAAAAATCCAGAGCTTAAACACCTGATCCTGGAGTCCTGATAAAGGTCCTATCCCCCCTCATTCATATTAACATGGAAAACCAAAAAATTCTCAAACCTTCAGTTTTTAATTGCTGATGTGGCCTTGAACTTTTAGAAAGAGATATTGTCACTTAAAGTTTTAGAACAAAAAAGAAATTATCTCTATTTCAAAGCAATTAACCCTTTCACCGATTGCTGCCCAGAGAGAAGCTACTCTGAGACGATGGCTTCCCTGGCTACTATAACTCAAGTGGGAGATCTTCATAATAAATGTCAATAAAAACTTGTTTGTAGTTATTTGCGTATTTATTTCATTCACTAACACCATGTTCACAGTTTTGTTCATGTTTTGATAATTTTTTCTTCATAATTAAAATATTCAAATTTTCTAATTTTCGATATTATCTAGGTGAAATTCTCAAAATTCTGCTCTTAGATCCCAAATCGTAATTTTTAAACCCAAAACGGCAAAATTTGGAAATTTCTTATGAGGCTGTACAAATTCCTCACACTGAACGATGTCCATTCCAAGTGTTTTGTACATAAAACAACATTTTACGTCAAAAAAGTATACTAGTTTGGCTTCAATTCTTCCATATTCTTTCAAAAAAAATGTTCCCTCATTTCAAATTCTCGTAAATTCCGTAAATTTCGTCTGATTTTGACACGGTTTTCAACAAACGGAAGCGCCATGTTTACACTTTCATCCGGGTATTCATCAAAGAAAGATAACTCATGTTTGCAATGTTTTGAGCGGGAAACATAAAAGATGTATTCCGATCCCGGTAAAACGGGACTCATCGTCAGCTGTCTGAAGCGTGAATCCCGGTAAACCGGGACTCATCGGCGAAAGGGTTAAAGCATGATTAAACAATTGTTCAAACCATAACTTTCAAAAGGGATGCGAACAAATCAAGTGTGAGAGTGTGTGGGTGTGAACTTGAAAGGAAGCAAACAGATTTCTCACAAACTGGCCCCGATTCAGGATTGCCTGAAGACGTGAAGGGGTGCAACATTCAGATAACCATGACATTGATATTAATAACATTAGGTTTAAAATTTCAGACATGTCATTTCAATAAATTAGAAGATATGGAGCCAGGATAGAATGTTTGCCACACCTGACAATGTGTGGCCGTTACTTCTTTAGATCTTAGTGACTGTATGATATTTGATATTTATGTCAAAATGAATAATGAGAACCATTCCTCTATTTACTATAAAGGGGGTCCTCTAACAGTCTAAGTCTAATGTTTGGCTATTAATGTCTATTGCCATGTATTTAAGCGGTTATGTTATTGTCTCAGCACAATTAGACATTTGCATAAAAAGTGAGGTAACCTCTGAACAGTGTGCACTGTAAACAAAACTCCTACAGAACTTCGATATCTGCTTCAGTCGAAATAATTTGTCCATGTTGACTGTATCTGGTATCTGTCCGTTTTGAAAGTATCGGTAACCAGTTCTTCATATTTATTTGGACATTTCGTACTTAATTAAATTTTGTCCTTTTAAACAGACGCCCTAAATAAGACAAAGCCGGACTTATGAGTTCGAATCGAGTATGTTAAAAAATAAAGTTAAAAAAAATGTTACTATTACAGATTTTTCAACATGTTGAATGTTTGTGTAGTACTGATATGGAAGATGAAGACCGTGCAGGGAAAATATGCACAGACACCGGCATAGTTATCAATATGATTTAAAATGCAGATCCTGTGTCCATGCTCATTTAGCTTAATTTTACAAAGCATCTGATAAAAAGTAGTTTCCCTAGCATGCAAACACTAGAGATGTGAGTTCAAACCTCGTACATGACAGGTGCGTTCGACTCTGGTCTTAAATTTAAGGCCGGATTACCCGTCCAGTTTTCCGGTCAAATGTGATAAAATCTTTCCACCCGCACAATATATATATATAGTCAAGAGTGCAAGGTGGCGTTTAACAACAATCAATCAATCAATCAGATAAAGGATGACAACATTGGAATACATAAATATATACTTTATTACCAGCATAATTAAGCTTCACATATTTGTAACTGACAAAAAATAAGTTATAATTGCAATAACACATCATGTAGAGAATGCTAATATTTTTTTGTAAAATACTGTCCCTAATTTCAAAATCCAATATACTTTTTATTTCCCCTCAAAAGTCAATTACTTTACATTTTGTACACTAAGCAACTATATCAGTTTTAATCCGCTCGGCAAAAGTCAATTGCTTTACATTTTGTACACTAAGCAACTATATCAGTTTTAATCCGCTCGGTTTATACCAGTAGTAAATTGCTTTATAAACTTTGCCCGCAATGTCCCTTCATGCCAAACACACAAGGAGAGCAGTTGTGTAGTCCCACTGTAGTTAGCGCATCGGACAACAAACACAAAGGTCCCTGGTTCGATCACCATTTCGGGGAGAAATTTTCAGAGACTGAATTTTCGGCTCTCCCGCTTGACAACATTTGCGAGTATGATCTTTAGAAACGATGATAGTCCGTCGGAATGTGACGATATTATTATTATTATTATTATTATTATACAATATTTATATAGCGCATTATATAATTTGAAAAATTACCCTAAGCGCTTAACATGAATAAACAAAAAATAAGATACATAAGGTAAAAGCAAAATATACAATCACATAAATACAATTTCTGAGCAGTGGCGTGTAAAATGAAAACATTGATTGTCGGTTAAATAGAATAATATAAAAGAATGTACAACCCACACAAAAAATATCAAAAATTTAAAATTAATCAAAATGAAAGAAAAGTAAAAAGTTTCAAAAAAATAAAAATGAGTTAAGAAAAATTTAAAATTTCCTCTGTATAAATTTAAAATAATGATTATCATTAAACCACAGTGACTCAAGTATTAAAAATTATTAAGTAAAAGTTCACAATACAATCAACTGGTAAAACAAATTGTTCATAAATTTCAAAATTTACAAAAAATCAATGAAAGCACTTCGGAAAAAATATGTCTTAAGATCCTTTTTAAAAACGCCAACAGATTGTTCATTTCGTAAGGATGAAGGTAAGCTGTTCCAAAGAGTTGGTGCGGCAATATCGAACCGTCGTTCACCATAGCGTTTTGTCCTAACATCGTTTGGTAGTCGTAACAGCATGCTTTTCTCCGATCGCAAGGCTCTACCAGGTTTGTAATGTTCAACTAATTCCTGTAGGTATGATGGTGCCTTGCCATGAATTGCTTTAAAGTTTGTACTGACAACGAAAATGAACCGGTAACCAGTGCAATGAAATGAGAACAGGTGTTATTGAATCGTATTTTCTCTTGCGCGTTATTAGCCGTGCTGCTGTATTTTGCACACGCTGTAGTTTTGTTATTACACAGCTATTTGTTCCGTATAACAGCGCATTACCATAATCTAGTCGTGATGTAACGAGTGAGCACACTAGAGTCTTACATGCCTCATCTGTAATCAGGGATCTAATGCGACCAATATTTCGTATCTGATGAAAACATGCTTTTGTCGTTGCACTAGCTTGTTGTTCCATACTGAGTGTTTTGTCAAAATAAAATCCAAGATTTTTCACACAAGAAGCATCAGTCAATATAGTTCCATCGAATGTTAGTTGGAAACTGGATAGTTGCTTTAGTTGTTGTTTTGGTGCAAACACAATTAATTCGGTTTTGTCTTGGTTTAATTTAAGCATGTTGATACTCATCCATGCACTGATATCCGACAAACAGTTCTCAAGACGATTGGAGAGGTCCGACCAGTCTCCAAGAGGTTTAATGACTTGATACACTTGCGTGTCGTCAGCGTATGAATGGTAAGACATCCCATGTTGCCTGCAAATTTCTCCGAGTGGTTTGGCAAACATACAGAAAAGTTTTGGTCCCAACACAGAGCCTTGTGGTACACCAAAGCCGAGTCTGATATCATCCGATTGTACCGATCCGATAGAAACACGCTGAGTTCTAAATGGCTAACCCGTGTTAAAAGAGAACAATATTTCTTGCACGTAAAAGACAACCTTGTAGATTTTGAAAAAGAACATATCAGAAGTCCATTACTCTATTAATTATTCTAAAACCAGTCAGTTGGCATACGGATTATGTTCTTCACTGATATAGTATATGATGGCATGATACTTAACCCCTAACAGGAGGGATTATGCTTGATATTCATATGATGAATATCAGTTTAATTGAGGTCAGGAGTTGGCATGTCAGCAACTGCTAGTAGTCCTTTGTTAATTTGTGCATCATTGTTATTTTGTTTAGTTTCTTTTGTTACCTATTCTTTTTTATTTTTGCTTGTTTTTTTTTTTTTGGGGGGGGGGCTGTATTTTTTTAATAATAATATCTCTATGCGAATGCAAGATCGGAGCAAAGTTTTAAGCAAATGTGATGACATGATTAATCATATAATGGCGGATTTAAAAAAAAGTTGAAGCAAACAAAGTTGAACTGTTCACCTAATGCAGCAACATTACCCGGTTCCTACCTTCGTACTACAAGAGTTGCAGTGATCTATCTATATTTTTTGGCATATCTATCGGTTTTTCTATATTTGTTTAAAGATTGCATTTTTCACGCCCAACCCCTCACGGCATCATTAGGCAAAATCCTGAATCCGTCTTCATAGAGTATCAACTTGATAAACGTCGATCGAGAAGCACCGGTTAGCTTTTAAAATGCACATGACTCAAACTTGTTATGCATATGATAAAAATAAATATAGCACCCCAAAAAGAAAGCATGGATTCATTGGTCTGACTGGAAGTTGTTGCATTTTTCTTACATTATAAATTTAAACTAAAAATTATAAACTTATTCTGCTATTACTATAGTCAAATACGAACAAACATTTTCACTTTGGACATTTTGCGATGTCGGTATCATCTTGAAAGAAATGTAAATTAAATGATACGGTTGTGCAAATGCAGCAGTCCTTAAAAATTAAGGAACGACGTTGTAGGGGACGAAGTTGCCATAGATTCTAACAGGCGATTCCATTCTTTTATCAGAAAGTGGGTGCATTCACTGACTATTTCGTTTCTATAAATTGTAACTGTGAATAAAGCTATTTGATTTTTATGGTTAAAACTACCGATGTTATGGATGTAATGCGGAAAATACCATATATATAAAAGTAATAATAAAACACAACTGTTGAACAATATATTTCAGTTGCTCATATTTACAAGCTTCTCTTCCCTAATAAAACTATCAATGGAAGCTACCATATTATGGAGCTAGCAAGTCTGCAAAAAACAATGTTCAAACATCCAATATCATATTTATGCATATATCCGAGTAAGTTTCTAATGACCAAAATCATTAAACTGGGCATGCATTTACATGTTTAATTAAAATTTGTGTTTTATTATGCATGACCCATATTCCTTATCCGGAACAAAGAACCGAAAGGTGGTTTTTCAGTTTCGTAATTTTGTGAAAAGTAACCTTTACGTATATTGACACATATAATCTACTATTTCATTAGAAATTGAAACAAAAGCATCATTCAGAATAAATGTTATGTATTCCTAACTGTAAAAAACGTAGTATATATCAAAACATTTCACGATATTTAACCCCATAAAGTTCTCTGCAACCAAGGCCTATCTCTGACGTCACAATCTACCTGCCAACTGTCACATTCGAGCGCAGTTTGCAGATATGAGCTTTGAAACATAGTAGTTAAATATTTTACCAAAATTTTGATTTTTGCAAACTGTTAAGATTATAATTTCTTGCTTTAACGATTTACAACGCATAAAGGATCAGCATACGATACTTCAAAAGGAATAATCTACCGTTTATATCCTAAAACAGATCAGCATTTTTTTCTTGGCGAGGCTGTTATAACTCGCCACCGTTGACAGTTTACAGATTTTTTCTTTCATCTCGAACTCTACAAACCACTTATAAGTGGAACGTGATAATTCCACCTCTATCAGGGTTTTCATGGTAGATTTTAGGGGTTGTGACAGGGCTGAAATAAAGCTCGTGGACACCAGGAACAACACCATATTTATAAATGTAAGTTTAATCTTTGAAATATTGGAAATATAAGTTGTATTCATGTGTGTAAGCGTATGAAAGGTGTACATATTGAACTATATTTCGCCATAAATGGGTTTTGAGAGGAGAAAATGGTCGGTAAAAAAATCTCAACAATGATTCAAAATGGCGACCGATAGAATTCGAAACGAACTACTATATTTAGATTTAGTCACGTGACCACAATAAACAACAACACGTGTTCTTATAACGAAACTAACTTTGCAAAAGTTATGAGACACACAATTATTTGTTAATTATGCAATATATAACATAATCTGATATCTTTATTAAAACCATTATGATCTTCAAAGACAAAGTATATATAAAGATCAAAAATAGTTTTAGAGTGAAAGAAATTTGATTGTTGAAAAAGGGAGCCAGAGGTGATCAGAGGTAATGCAAGTCATTGGTCCATTATTAGCAAACAAATCAAAAGTTTTAATTATAATACATAGAAACCATAGATTAAGCAACACCTAGCCCAAATTCAGGTTCTTTTGAAGGGTCAGTACCTAGTGACACCTATACAGTGATATTTATAATTAAAATGCATTCAGTGATGATGCTTCCACTATCAAATTTAGCCCATAACTTACATCACCAAACATGGAAGTTCCAGGACAAGGATTAGGAATTAGTTAGACCATACTTTATTTGGTGGAGACCAAACTAACATAAAAAAACACTGAAAAACTAACAATTAAATCCCTATGATACATTGATAAATGTATGTTACATGTAGATGATTGTGAATGATGTACAAAAAATGTATGATCAGACAATTTTGACAGATGTAAAAATCCAGTATAAAATGGAAAAAGTGACCATGGAAATTTATCCTTTTAATAAATAAATTAAAACATAATATACACAATGTTTTTATTCATCAAATTAGGGCCCAAGGAAGGCATGTAACACACAAACAATAACATGTCACATTGAAAATCTAAGGCTTTTGAGTTAAATGCCACATCAGGGAAACTGACATGATGTTATAGATATATTAATATATGCAACTAAAGGGTTTTAAATGTTATGATGTTTTTACTATTTTCACTAAAATACAGCTGTCTCAGCATGAACTTTATTTGTTGAGGATTTGTAAGTGTACAAAATTAATAAATGTAATATGTATGTACATCGTGGGTTGAAATTATTTGTGGTTTTATTTCTGTGTTTATTTGTTTAAAAGAGTGATACTAAAGTACATCATGACATTGTATTAGTACAAATTTAAGAAATGTATTTAAATTCCTGTTAACATGGTTACGGCAATCTTATTTTCATGTACATGTATAAATTCTTTAATGTAATATATATTAAAGCTTTTTATTTTCATGGAAACTCAGAATTGTAAACCAAGGTTTAGAAATAATCCAACTATAAAGGGCAATCCATGAACCTACACTTTTCTTCTTCTAGGGCACATGGGAGGTTTGTTTTCCCTGATAATTTCTAAAAGGTAGCTTGTGGGTAGAGGCTGAATAAAAATGAATAAAATTTGCTAAGAAGTAGCTTAGTTATATTGTGCTTTTTTTTTTGTTAATTGTCAGATTTTCTTTATTTTCATTTTCCATAACATATCTGATGAAAAACATATAGGCATTGTCAGATGAAGCAGCTACATTTCATTGAAATTTGATATCTAGATGATAGATGATGTCTTTTCCAAAGATGCATTCACCCACTAGAGACCTTGAATTAAATAGTTATATATTGGATTGATGGTTCTGTACATTTTCATAAAGTCCTTTTTATAAATAAAAAAAAAATTGGGTATTCTAAATGTTGCTTGGTATGTATAGTATTGCCCACAGCAGTGGTGGATCCAGGGGGAGGGTTCCCCCCTTCGTCATTGGTTGGGAACTCCCCTTTTTTAAAGGGCTGGATCCGCCACTGCCACATGCTATGTTGACATGGGTGTGTCTCATCCTAATTTGAATCCTTACTCAAATTGAACAGCACATTTTGCTTGCTTATTGAATATCAAACACTGAAGAACTGAGACCAAACTAACCACCCCCACCACCCTAAAAAAAATAATGATACATGTATATACATTTGTAAAAAGGATAATTGCCAAAGTTTTAATTTTAACTAATGTTTTCCTAATTTTTACATTTATTCTAATTAATGTAAGAACCTTTAGTATATAATTAGCTTGTTTTGCTGTAGCTCATTTGATAAAACCTGTGACATTTGGCTTGTTCCTTTTTTTTCTCAATACTTTCTTGATTTTTATCAAAAAGTTCATCATATCCTTGGCTTAGTTGAGGTAGATAATAAACAGGCATACATTTATGCTCAATGCCAAAAATGGTGCAATACAAAAAACAGAACTACATAACAGCCCAAAAGGATAACATTGAAAAGGAAATGTTATTCAAGTTTTGGTTATTGTTTAAAAGACGACTTTAGCTACAATCTACAACATTTTGAAACTAAATATCAAAAGTTAAGAAGTAACCAAATCTTATGAATTGTGGCTATATATTATTAATTAAGCATCAGCTTCTACGTACATGTAGATACATGTACAAGAAGATGTGGTATGAGTGCCAATGAGACGACTCTCCATCCAAGTTACAATTTGTAAAAGTAAACCATTATGAAAAATTATAAAACCAAAGTATAGTTTTCAACAAGGAGCCTTGACTCACACCAAAAAGCAAGCTATACAGGGTGCTAAAAAATTGTTGTAAAACCATTACAACTTTGACTAATCTATAGAAAAAATCAGAAGTGAGAAACACGTATAAACCACATCAACAAAGGACAACTATTGAACATCTGACATGTGTAGGTACATGTATTGAACATTATTTGTCATTGTTTGTGGATTCAACAGAAATTTTGTTTATCTTGTGTCTTTATCTATGTGAACATGGTCATATATGTCATGTATGTATAATAAGATATGTTGAACACTTATATCACAGGATTAAAAACTGATTGTTTTGGTGATTATTTCTTCTGTTTTCATTTCAGATAATAAAGAAAAGTACCCAAATGAAAGACCAGTTAACCTTACAGAACTCTTTCGCCGTTTAAACCAGAACTACTTAAATTTTGACATAAATCAAAATTTATATAGATAAAATGGTAATGCTTTTATCAAGGCATAGAAAAAATGCTTTGTAATTTTCAGATAATGTTCATGGCATACAACTTAGAGGGATGATAATTTTAGAAAGCACACATAACCGGAGATGAATCAAGAATTAAATTACACCACCAATATTAGCGATAGTTATGACATCTGATCATCTTTTTTAGAACTTGCTGGGGCTAAGGGACATCAGAGGACAACCCATACTGAAAACATTAAAATTTCTTAACACATCATCTAAGGGCACCAAGTATCTGACTGGAAATACAGATTTATCTTCTTAAAAAAAATTCCTCTGTAGTACAAAAGTTGATTGGTGCAGTCATTGATTGATCACATGTCTGTCCCCCAAAAAATCAATATCGAAACTGAATTAAAACACAGGCCTAAAATAAAAAAATAAAAATGGTATCATAATACATCAAAACAATTTCTTTCACACTATTATAATTATAGAAAATGTTAATAACTGAAATGGGGTTTTGCAAAATCTGAAGGTTTTTAAATGGAACTCTTAATTTTAAATTGAAAAGGTGTTTTTTTGTTTAAAGAAATTTTGATCAACTAGGGTACGTTTTTTCTGGCAATGATGCTAACAAAGTATCAGTGTGTGATTGGATGAGTTTAAGGGGAACATAGTTGTAGGTCAATGATATTAAGAGAAACTTTTGAAAAGTTTTTGTTTAGATTGGTTTATACTATGAAATCACTTGATAAGACACCAATATTTTGTAATGGAGTTGCATAAGCAAATGGCATTTTTAATTCCAAAGGGATTTTTGGCCTTGCATTTTCAGTCGTGATTCATTGACTTTCTTTTTTGCTTATTAATTCTGAAAAAAGTGTTTTCTAAACCATCTTATGTACAAAAAACTGAACATTTGATGCCTGTCATTGCTTTTTTTTTTTGTTTAAAGGTTTTCTGTACTTTTGATTTAAATATATTTTTTTTTAAATTGTCAACAATGAATGAGTAACTGATATAAAAAAGAGATAGTTTTACAGCAAATTCAAAAATATCTAATAGTGTGGCAAAGCATGACCAAGATGATCTTCTATTCGTTTGTATTTTGTGCCTTCATTTTAAAAAAAGATTACTTATGAACAGTCCTGTAAATATAATGGATGTTTTCATATAGATCTATTCAAACTTTTTTTTAAAGAAATATCTATTCTCACTAGACATAATATAATTCCAAACATCATTTACAGCTGGTAGTCAACTATTTGGATCGGATGATCAACACATTTATCGTCATTCATGAGTTATTGGTAAAATGGGGTAACATTGAACCTTTAAAAAATTCTTCAATGTTTCTTTTGACCATAACAAATTTTATCAGTTTTTCTCAATTTGAAAGCTGAAACTTTTTACGACTGCAAAAAATTTTGCGGTCGTATATTGGTATTACGTTGCCCGAAGACGGATGGTTTGCGGATAATAACTTTAGTATAAGTAAATAGAAATCAATAATATTTTAACACAATGTTTATAACCACAAAAGGAAGCTTGGGATTGATTTTGGGGGTTATGGTCCCTAAGTTTTAGGAATTAGTGGCCCAAAGGCGCCCAAAACAAGCATTTATCTAGTGTCAGGACAACTTTAGTATAAGTAAATAGAAATCAATAAAATTTTATCACAATGTTTATAACCTTTAAAGGAAGCTTGGGATTGATTTTGGGGGTCATGGTCCATAAGGTTTAGGAATTAGAGGCCCAAAGGGGCCCAAAACAAGCATTTGTCTAGTGTCAGGACAATAAGTTTTGTATAAGTATTTCAATTGTTCTGAAATTGTACCACAATGTTAAATACTATAAGTAGAAGGTTAAGATATATTTTAAGGGTTATGGGGCAAACAGTCTAGGAAAAAAGGGGCCAAAAACAAGCATTTTTGTAGTTTCAAGACAATAAATTGGAGTTATCTTTCTTTGTCTAGAATGGTTGTTGAATCACCTAAAACCAATACTTTATGAAATCTTCTTTGAAATTTGGAGTTATCTTTCTTTGTCCTGAATAGTAGTTAAATCAACTTAAGTCAATGCTATATACAATATACTATGCAATATTCACTTCACTACCAACTGATAGATTAAAGCAATCTTTACCATTCAGTGATTACAAGCACTTTGATTACCATTCTAGAGTTATGCCCCTTTACAAGTGGAAAAATTGAAGAATTTTTTAGTTTCTGTTCTCTCAACTCAAGTTTGTCTTAACTAAATTTAAAGAAATGTGTATATAATGCTTATTAACTCTAAACTCAGTTTAAGTTTTTGGCTGCTTCACTTTTACAGTTCTAAAGTTGTGTCCCTTTATAACGTTATATGCTAGAGGGGGCATCGTCTGTGTCCAAAGACATTCCCCTATTATTTTTTTAGAAGTACCTATTAATTAATATTAATTTTAACCATGACTGACATTTTATATTTTAATATTTTATGATGTATCTAAATGAGTAGTTATTGTTGCAAACCAGGGGCGGATCCAGCCATTTTAAAAAGGGGGGGGGGGGTTCCAATTACATGTCCCCATTCAAATGCATTGATCGTCCAAAAAAAAGGGGGGGTTCCAGCCCCCAGAACCCCCCCTCTAGATCTGCGCCTGCAAACTCCATTAGTATTTAAATTAAGATCATTTTTGGAATAAAGGAAAGGGGGAGGTGGGAAAAAAAATTGGGGGGTCAATTTTTCTCATTTGAGATTTCAGAAATTAAAAAGAAAATTTCTTCAAATATTTTTGTTTTGAGAGGATTAATATCAACAGCATAGTGAATTGCTCAAAAGCAAAAAAAAATTTAAGTTCATTAGACCACAGTCATTCTGTTTCAGAAACCTATGCTGTGTCAACTATTTAATCACAATCCAAATTCAGAGCTGTATCCAGCTTGAATGTTCAGGGTTCGACCTCTGCGGTCGTATAAAGCTGTGCCCTGCGGAGCATCTGGTTCCAGGATGCTACCCTGCCAAAATTGAACCATTTCTTAGATAGCTGTGACCGAAGATAGAGACAAAATAGTCCTATACAATCACAGATCCTGTGCCAAAACTACTTATAAGGATCTAACAATGTGCTGCTCTACTTTGTTCTATAGACTTTCAGGATCCTCTGAATTTGTAGTAATGATTCACTTAATCAAAAATTTGAAGGCTGAATTTTCATTGGCTGATGTAATAATTACCAGAACCTTATAAGCAAAGCAGGGACATATGCTTTGTGTTTTAACCAGAATGGGTCATATAGAGTAAGACTGCATATCTAATGGTAGGGCCTTGTTGTTTTAAAGTCTGATTCAGCACCATTGCATGTATGGCCATTAAGCCAGCAACTATCAACCCAGAGTCAGATTTTTTTTTGGGGGGGGGGGGGGGGGGGGGGAGGTTTGGTTGCTTATATAGGGAATCACTGAAGCATGACCGGAGTGGGTCCCCACTTAAGAAAATTCCTGGATCTGCCACTGCAATTCATTATTGATAAAAAGGAATCCAGTAATTTATTTTTGATGGATGAATATGATGGCAACAAAATCTCAATTTTGATGAGTCACTTTTGAGTTTGAAAAAAAGTAAATGCAAAAAGATCAGAACAATTCTTTAATGGAACAGGCTAGACACTGAAAATAATTGGATTTGGCATAGAAACAAGGTGAGTGGTAAAGGCTCTCTTGTTCCTTCAGATTTTTTGGCTCACCTGGCATTGACATCACTTTGCATCTGTTCTCATTTTTCCTTCATTTTTCTGAAAGATTTGACAAACCTCTCATTGGATTGAATCTATATGATGTTTAAATTCAAGTTTTTGACTACCATCTAGGATGATCAACCAACATATCCACTAGCTATGATAAAGCTTGGGTGTCTTAAGTCTAGTTTTTGGCTAATATCTCGCACAAATTGCAGCAATAAGAGACCAACTTACAGGGTAAAAAAGTTCAGCACAATAAGTTTATTTCTACCCAGAAAAATATCTTGACCCAAAGTGTGTTGTTTTATTTTAAGCGGTTAATAAAGATTATCAGTAAATTTCAAAATTTTCAGCATGGTACAGTCTATCTGCCAGTAAGATCTATAGACACAAATGGAGTTATCTATCCACCAAATCTAAGTTGGCAGTTGTCTCAGATTTTTTTTTAGAGCTAGGTTAGAAATGGGAAATGCAAAAATGATCAGCAGGACAAGAGTCTGTTCTAAAAAAATCTAAAATTTACCTGTTATTGAATTTTCACTGAAATGACAAATTTTTACTTTTTTGTCAATTTGTGTCTGTTATCTTAAACACTATATGGGCTGAATTAAAAATGACAAGCAACACGAACAATAATTAGTATGTGCAATGGTTCCCATTAGCAGGAATGGCTCTTTTGACCAGGTGAGCTTGATAACTTTTTTAATGCAAAATTATTCTTTCAAAATTTTGATAACTGGAAAAAATAGATAAATCAAACTAAATGCCCAAATTGAAATTGCTGGTTCCACACCATTTGGTTCATAGAGTTTACTACTTTGGATTATCTCCCCTTGGCTGTAACAAATTCATTTCCATAGGCAGATCCAGGGGGGCCCAGGACACCCCCCCCCCCCCTTTCGTGGGAAAAATTTGGTTGATTATATAGGGAATCATCATCAGTCAGCGGCCCCATCCTTAGGAAAAGTTCTGGATCTGCCACTGATTTCTCAGCTTAAAGGCCCATAGCTCTATATTTTTCAATAGAAATATGTAGAAAGAAATAATTTTATCTTGACAATTATTTATTTTTTTCAAAATAAAAGTATGAATGATGGCAGTATAATATGCAGATACATGATAAAGAGGTAGGTGACAAGCAAGTTTGTATGCCATGAACATTATCAACATTATTGATAGAATTATTAAAAAAGCATTGTTAGGATAATGTCATTTTATAAGGATGAACTGCAAACACATATGTAGTGTTGTGTTCCAAAGGTAAAGTATTGACAGTTTATTAAATAAGAAAAAAAGAAGATGACACAATGAGATGCAGAGGATATAATCCCTTTAATTTTAAATACTTGATGTGGACTGGTAACTGTACATGTAGATATAAAAATGAGACTTGCATTTACTGTACTTTCTTCTCACAAAATTTTAAAATTTTTTAGCCAATATTGGAACTCAGTGAAAATGGAAGTCTCATTTGGAAAAAAATATATGAAAAAAAAAGCAGACATATCTCTATAAGCTATCTGGGATAAAGATAGCAAAATAATCACATGTACCATTAAATCTAAAAAATATATGTAATTTAGGGTCAAATGAGCTATATTTTTGGGTTATTTCAACAAGGCAAATTGAGTCGAGATTTAAGAGACTTGCAGTAAATTGGACCAGAAGATTAAATTTAAACATGGGATTTATAGCTGAAGGTCCAGGCTGTTTCAATTCTATCTAATATCGCACAAAAAAAGTTGGTGAGGAAAAAGAATGGTGGCTTGCCTGCATCCATAGAAATAATACATACATAGATCTTTTTTCAATTTAAGGTTTGCATGGAGGATTTTTTTTTTGTTGATAAAATGATACTGGAGGGTATAATAACTTTCTTTATGTGAAAGTCAAAATTATCTGAAAAGTAAGAGTTGGCCAAGCAGATGCAGGATGAAGGAAATTAAGGCTCTGATTTTATTAATAAAATGAGTAATTATTGCAATTGAGGCTAAAAGAGCATATCAATGATGGACTATATTTGGGTACTTGTGTTATTTTATTTCGGATCTGCAGAACAAAGTTTCCAAATAAGACCGAATAGATCATTTGATGGGTTAAATGAGAGAACCAATATAAATTGAAAGTAATTCTATATGGGAATGTTAAATTTATATTTTACACTATAAGGAATGTTTTAATGACCAGTTGGTTTAATTATCGCTTTTATATCTGACCATACTCCATACTCCCCTTCTAAGCACAGCTGACCTTTTAGTATGGTAACCACATTTAAAGTGAGAATGACTCAAGAGCTTGCAACTACATAGTTGTTCTATTGCTATTCTAGATACAAGTCTTTGGCTAGCATGCAGGCCGTTATCGTAAACAATGAAGGGGTGGGTTGATTTATTGACATGGAGAAAGCTGGGTTCCATGTATCTTGCAAATAGAAATAGGACTACAAACTTCATTAAATGCCTAACAAAAAAGGCAATTCTCCAACTCAAATGTCACAATTAGCATAGGAGGATCCTTGATGTGGAAAATTTGGTTGATTATAAAGGGAATCACGGGAGCTTTCCCCCCCGTAATGGAAAGTTCTGAATCGTCCACTGAATATCTTGGGAGTTGACTTGTTTTAAGAAAGATTTTAAACTTAATTAATGCAGAATATTTTATCCGATTTGAGATGTGCCTTTTGCAATTGTTAATAAAACACAAAAATAAATAGGAATAACCAAAAATAACAGTACATTAAATAACACAACACTATCATTAGGGAAAAAAGACTCCTAAACAATACAAATTATTGTGCATATAGACCTAAGCCTCTTCAACCCTAGTCTATTAAGACCATATTTCATTATATAAAATCTGCAACTAGCAGGAAAATTGTAGATAGTTGTTGAGTATTGCCTCTCGGTGAAAGCATAGAAAAAATCTGAAACAGGATTCCTTACCAAAACATATTTGATAATTAAGTCTGTGGTTATTAATTTCACGCTCATTGTTCAAAGGAAACCAAAAGACTTGTACAATTAAAAAACTATGATTAATGGGATATAGTTACTTCTTGTATCAGTGTTATTTTGTAGTGTTTCCAACCAAACTACAACATGAATGATGTAATATTGTCCATTGGAGTTTTTATAGACACAGGTACCTCATTGAAATGATTCATTAACTAGATCAATTTTTTTCAACAGATTATGTTTAGAGATTTTAAAATATGTTTAGTCAATAGAATTTTAACATATTTGTTTCTTTTCAGCCTCCTATAGATCCACTACAATTATTGAGAGCATTAGCAACTCTTCTGACCTCAGAAGGTGGAATCAAAGGTCCTGCTGAATCCACACGGATTTGTGGGTAGGTTATTTGGTTTTATTAATTATTCTATCCATGATGTCATTCTGATTATTCAGAATATGTAAAATACAAGTTTAAACCAAAGCCTATACTTCAAAATAAGTTTCATGCAAGACTGCCTTTCAAACCTTCTTTGAGTATAACTGTGCTCACTAACTAAGGAAAAAGTGTGATTCAAAAGGCAGTCTTTTAAAAGAGTTAAACTAATTGTTTTCAGCATTTCAAATGTGTTAACTGAAATAAATGTGGACAAAGCAATTTGGTTTAAAATGCAATAGAAAATCATGTTCTCACCTTTAAAAACTAGAATATCATAAACAATGTTTATTTACAGGTTGATGAAAGAGGCATCAAAGTTGGTCAGTAGATGTATTTATATTAACATTTTGAAAGCCACACAATCCCAGGAAGCTTTGGAGAAGTAAGTTTTTGCATCATTATTTATTGTACAGAAAAGGAATTAGAAGAGCTTTGATAATTTTTATGTCTTTCAGTATAATATAAAAGAGCATTAATTATATTTTTGTTGTTTCCCAGCAAATAGTGCTATTGAATAATTATGTTAGTTGAATGTTGAGGATTATTGTGTGAAAAGGTAGATGTTTTATTCTTATACATGTAACAATTGTTTAAGATTTATTTTCCATTCTTTACAGATTCATTGAAGATGGGGGATGGGATGTATTGAATCTTTGGCTGTCAGATTTTAAAGAAATTGACAATCCACAGCTGTTAACAGAAATATTGAAAGTTTACAAAGACCTTCCTGTTACTGTAGATTTACTGAAAAAAAATAGTGCTGCAAAAACAATCAAACAACTTGGAAAGTCAGACCACGAAGGTAAAGAATTTATTTATAGAAGTTATTTACACTTTGTTAGGTTATTTATGATTGCAGTATACTAGGCTGACGTTAGCTAAAACCCAAGTTCAAATGTTTTTAGCTCAAATACGAGGTAAAATATAAAAATTCTGAAATGTGGTGTAATTGCAAATGAGACAACTCTCCACAAGTATCCTTATGACATAGAAGTTAACAAAAAGATCACTGTACTGGATTCAACAAGAAGCAAAAGCAATAGCACATTGTAAGCTATAAAAGGCTTTGAAATGACAAATGTAAAGCAATTCCAACAAGTAAACAAACGACCTGATTAGTGTGATATACAGCAACAAACCACTGAATATCAGTCCCACGACTTGGTACAAACCTTTATTTGTTTTTAGAAAAAAATATTTGAAGCTCACTTTTGAAAAGTGATGTTGAAATGGAGTTCTGTTAATATCAAGTGAAATACTTATCTGATCTCACTTATAAAAATGCTTCCTATTGTGACACTAGGCTGATATTTTACAGTGTCACTATGTAAAAAACCCTAATAATATGTACTTATCAAAGGGTACAGTTAAACTGCAAATAAGTGTAGATTGTATATCTAATCCATCTTTTTGCTTTTATGTACCATTTATGTAAAAAGAAAAATGATTATTTTGTAGGTATCAAAATTTTGTCAACCGAAATAGTTGATAAATGGATGAAAAAAGTGAGAGAACGAAGTATAGCAGAAGGTACAGATGGTGGTAAGTTAACCCAGCTCTTGACTATTTAATATTGTCTGAAACTTGCTTAATTTTATCTGTAGAATTAGTTGGTATTGATAGCAGGTTTTTTTATTTGTTTAAAAAAATGATTTCAAGTCTGAATTTAGTATTTTGATATGTACATGTATATGTTAAGCTTTTTGGGTTAATAGATTTCACTTACTTGTGATCAGTATTTGCATATTTTTTTTAATTACAGTTATAGTCGTATTCATTATACTTTTAGATAAAGCAAAGAAAAAGAAAAGTAGTAAAGATTCAAAGGAAGAAAAGAAAGACAAAGAGAAAAGTAAATCAGACAGTAAAAGTAGATCTGAAGATTCTAAAAATAAATCTGATGTGTCTAAAAGTAAATCTGAAAAATCAGATAAAGTGAAAGTTGAAAATGAAGAATCAGAAATAGTAAAAGGAAGAGTAATAGAAACTCCAGGAAATGGATTAAAAATTCACATCAAGTTAGAACGAAGTGATAACGAGAAAAAAGACTCTAGTGATAGTAAAAAGAGGGCATCAACAATGAAACGTCTTCCTGGTCGGTTTAGATCAACTGGCCTTGAAGAGGAACTTGTATTGCCACAGAAAAAAATAAACAATGCTGAACCTAGTTCAAAACGACCAGGTTCTGACCAAAAACCAAAAGATGAAGAACCACCTGAAAAGAAGTCACGACTTCAAATTTCTACATCCCTAGCTGCTACAGCAACCACCAGTACATCTATATCATCACCAACCAATACATCACCAACTGATTTAAAGGCCATTCCAAATGCCAAAGGCAAAGGTAGGTAGAATATATATACAAAATTACAAAACCAATAAAAGTTACCTAGAAAAAAATCAAAGGCGGAGATCTATATTACCATTCTTTGTCATGTAGCCAAATTCTGTAATAAAAAAAAAAATATTGTTATATATCTCTTCATAAGTAAATTAGAATAAATGAAGTGAAATTATATTTTTTCATAATCACATTAAATCTCTTTGTTTTTGCCATTCATCAAAATGCAGGAAAGTTTTATTGACTTCAATATTAAATAAAACAATTTGTATACAGGTCATGAAATCCATGAAAGTAGTATATTTATGGACATGATAACTAGAGGCTCTACAGAAAGACAACCAGGACCTATGAGAAGGAAGAAAAAACTGCCTTCAGTCAATGGAAACTCTACCATTACCCCTGTCAAGTCTACTCCGACATCAACAACACCAACGACGCCCACAACACCACCATCTCCAGCAACTGTTACAGCGAGATCTCTACCTTCAGTTCCTTCAGTAATACAATTATCTATGTACACATACACTTATCAACTCTTTAAAGGTCTATCTGAAGAGAAGTCTGTCCTTCAGAAAACAGTTTCATCTGATATAAAAGAGGATTGTATGGTAATCCAAGCACTTACCAGAGGCCACTTCCTCTTTAAGGTCATATTATCTGTGCTATAATGTGGTCTTAAGAATGACACTGTCTATAAATGCCTCAATAAAAATTGGTTAAATTGTTATACCGAGATACACAAAGTAATGAATTAAAATAAAATAAATGTAATATCAGGTTGTTCATGAATTAATGTAAAATTTGTAAAGATATTTTCTCTGGTGTTTCAATTCAAAACTAAGATAACAGATTCATATTTTCATATTTTAAAAAAGAATGTTCAGGAAAAAAAATCTTTATCTACCAACACTATGATTTTATGGCACTGACTAACATTTTTTTTGTTCATGGACTTAAGTGCCTTATATCTGAATCCTTACAACTAGTTGTTGTTTCAGTTTTACAAAGATACTTTAGAAGAAAATAATGATGAAACAGAGAAATCATCAGAAAAAGAGAAAAGTCCTTCCCCGACAGAAGAAATAGAAAATAAAGAAACACCTCAAGATGTAGAAATGAAAGAACCTTCCGAAGATGGAGGTAAGACATGTTGATATCATACAGTACATTTACTTATTTCACAGTAAGGTGTCAGTTTTATCTATCTTACATATACATTATTTGGTCATTCCTCACGAATGTAGTGTTTCCTGTACATGTAAGAAATAAACAATGAAATTTGAATATGATATATGATTTTTATGCCCCATTTATGGGCATTATGTTTTCAGGTCTGTGTGTTCGTCCGTCAGTCTGTCCCATTTCAGGTTAAAGTTTTTGGTCGAGGTAGTTTTTGATGAAGTTGAAGTCCAATCAACTTGAAACTTAGTATACATGTTTCCTATGATATGATCTTTCTAATTTTAATGCCAAATTAGGGTTATTACCCCATTTTTATCAGTCCACTGAACATAGAAAATGATAGTGCGGATTGGGCATCCGTGTACTGGGGACACATTCTTGTTTCATTTGATATAACAAATATAAAAAAAAGTTATGAATAAATATTAATGTTACTAGAACACACCCGTGATATCGCGGATCCGTGACTGAATTAAAGTATATAACTATGCGCAAGCCTTATCTTAGTATTAGTACTGTCATCTGATAAAGTCATGCCGATTATAAGATACACAATTTTCTCTGCTTTCAAATCTTTCTGTTTGAACCCGTCGAACTGGAACTTATCAATTATTGGTAATATTAATTATTTGGAAAACAAAAGGTCCTGGAATGGAGTATTTTTTAATCAACAGCATTGTCCTATATTAGTTATAAATAAAGTTGAATTCTTTGATTCGCTGTTTTACGTCATGCCCGCTAACAAATTGAAACTTATTTTTAGTCCAGATTTTTAGTATTCGTATTGTTATCTTAGAAAGTCTTACGGATTAAAATACTATAATAGGTAACAATTTGACAATTTAGTAGTGTCAACCCTGTGATTATGACCCGTGTATATAGCATATTAATCCTGAATACACCGTTTGGTGGTGCGCCTGTCAGATGCGGAACATACAGATAAGGTAATAGGTAACAGGTGATTATACTATTGGTATCGGTATCGGACTCAACCCGGAACTTCCTAATTATTGGCAATATTAATTTACGTAGAAAACAAAAGGGCCTGGAGTGGTGTAATTTTTAATCTACACCTTTGTACTATATTAGTTGTATATAAAGTTGAATTCTTTGATTCTTCGTTTTTACGTGATGACGGCTGACAAATTGGACCTCGTAATTTTAGTATTATAGATGCTTGTATATATTTGTATACATATATATGATTTATTGTCATAGAAAAAGTTATATTGTGTCATTTTGTTGACATCTATCAAACAGTCGGAATCAGCTTACCAGTTTACTCATAAGAAAAATCAGAGAAGTTCTACTTAAGATGATAATTTTTGGTAATTGGTTAATTTGTATTTATATTTTATGATGATGATGATTCATTTATTTCTAATGATTATTTTGATTTACAATTTCAAAGGGACATTGGGGACTTTTATGTTACATTTGTAATAAAATGTAGTTATCATATAATTTTTATTTTATTTAGGAGAATCTAACAATAGTGAAGAGAAAACTGAAGAAAATATATCTGAAGATCCCAACGCACCAAAAGGTCTTCTTACAAATGGGGTAAAAAAAAAGAATAAAAAACGAAAGAATGTAACTTGGATTGAGGAACCCAAACTAAGGACTTATCATTATTTTGCACTAGATGAAACAGAAAGAGGTATGTTTATTTATAAAGACAAAATGCAATAATGTTCTTTTTTATGCCCAACCTAATGCAGCTATGATTTTGTTCTTTCTTTAAGTTAAGATGAAGAATATGACGGGTTTGGGAATTGAGTCACAAAACTTTGAAACACAGCTTGTACAATTTCTGTTTAGCCATCATTCTCACAAAACATAGATGGAAAATATTTAAGAAATTGTCTCATAGAATATTTATTGGACCAAGTTAGAAATTTAATTTTTTTTTGAAATAAACTTATAATGAATAGAAATTTAATATATATATATCAAAATACAGAATACAATTTTATCAAACTATTGTCATTTATTCATATTTTTTTTTATATTGCAGTGAATGTGAACCGAGTGGACTTTGATCAAATGAAGAAGCAAGAAATGTTATTGGACAGAAAGGTATGTATTTTAATAACAGTATAGTTGTTTCTTATCACCCTTTGGTTTACTACACGTATGTACTAGTACTTCTGTGAATCTTATTATTTTTGCTTTGGCTTTTTTTTTCTGCTTTTAACTATTAATTCAAGTTTGATTCTTTCAGTTCAAGTTTTATTCTAGCATTATTATAAGAATATATTCTGAAGTAAATATCTCTTGGTGAAGTATAAGGGCTAGAAATATCATGGAAAGAAAGCAAAGAGAGAGAAAATTTGCAACATACGTTATATTTACAACTTTTTTTTTTGTACTAAAGTTGTGGTTGTATAATTGAAGAAACTATTATCTTGTTCTGTTTAAAGGCAATGGAGTCTGCCAAGAGATTGACCCATGATAAAATGGCTGAACAAATTCCTGTAAGTATTTTAACATAAAAAATGTACATTATTAGTTGTTCAAACGTTAACTCAAAATGGAGACATTTACGGAGAATATGTGTAAAAATTAAATACCCATGGACTACCATGAAAAAATGACTTGAGAAGATCAAATCACATATTGCACAGAGAACCTTGAATTCGGTACATTTTTGTCTATTGCTCATAAAGATATTTGATTTTTAAAGTTTCCACACAATTCAGATTTACTTATTTTGTAAAAATATTGTAGTGTGATGAATTTGATCCACAGTTCCAGGGAATATTTTTTGAATGTTATCAACTAAAGTTTTGTATATTTTTAGTGGAGACGACCACCTGTAATAGAAGGGTTACCTCCAGGTATTGAAAACGGGGCAAACAGTGTGGAGAAAGACATTCAACGTGAGAGGGAACTGGTTGTACTGCAGGCTCTTTTCTTTAATAAGGATATGTAAGTATGGGTTAATGAATTCATTGAAATGAGACTTAAATAAGATCATGTTAATCAGATATTTGAAATATTTTAAACAAGTCCTACAAATACCTAATGAGCGCTAAATCCTCTAATAATGAAATATGAATCTTTCTTTTTTCCCAGTGTTATTATTTCAGAGTGAAAAAAAGAGTAGAATTTTGTTTACATGTCATTACTATCCGTGTCACACAATTTATTAGACCCTTCCAAACAGTGGTGGTGGTTTTTGAGAATATATTCATGTTGGATTCACCTGTCTTTCAGAATATAAAAAATGATTGTAATTGTTTTCTTGCAAGAAAAATAAATTTAAAAATAAAAATAAAATAGCTAAATTGACAGTAAATTCTTTTGAAAACTAAATTATCTGAGTTATTTCCCCTTAGAAAACAAATTTTGTCTGTCCATGTGCCATGCAAACAAATCTTCCCACAGGACTAAACATAAATTCAGGAAACTTTACATAGTTGTTGAACATTACTGGAAGATGTTGTAATCATAAATTTTACATCAGAAAGTTACATTTGTAAAATATTTATATTTTAGGTTACCAGATAGTCCAGCAGAACCTGACCTTGAACCTTTTGAACCATCAGATCCTAAGTTCATACCTTTAGAAGATGTAAGTAAAGTTATTTCATTGTCAAATTTATTCAGTTCTGATATTTTAATGTGTTTAATTATCCGCTTTGAAAAAAGGGGGGTATACTGTTTTACCTCTGTCTGTCCTTCCATCAGTCAGTCCGTCCGTCCCATGAATATTTTTCGTCGCATTTTTCTCAGGAACTACAATACAAGGATTTCTGAAATTTGGTTTCAGGATTTAAATAAGTCTGCTACACCGTTTGATGCCTTTTCAGATTCATCACTCAACAACTTCCTGTTTACCGAACACTTGCATATTTTTACACTATTAAAATTATCCACTTGCGGCGGGGGTATCATCATTTAGCAGTAGCTCACAGTTTCACTTGTTTGATACAAGATCATTTTACAAAATTGGGAGAAAACATTAAATTTACATCTGATTAAGTCATGATAGGCACACATGGTTAATTTCCAAGTGAAGATTAAACTATGGATTTCTTTAGTACGACTCCACATACTCATGAACTTATTATTTACACAAAAATACATGAACTTATTATTTACACAAAAATACATGAACTTATTATTTACACAAAAATACATGAACTTATTATTTACATAAAAACACATCCATGTGTAAATATTTGGTAATAGGCATCTCATAATAACAAAAGTCTAACTTGTTCATGTTGTGATATTAAATTGTAGGAATCATCAGGAGAGGACAACAATGTATACAATCATGAGCAATATCATTCACATGACATGACAAAATCATCACTGCCACCACCAAGCCAACAACAAACCACCAATCCAGCCACTTTACCTCCAGAATTAATCAATATGATAACATCCCTACAGCAAGGACACCAGCCTGACTTAATGGCAAATATCCAGAATGTTTTAGCTTCTGTAATGGTAGGTATTCTTCCTTATATTCTGTTTAAATGAAAAATCAGTTGGTGCAAATACGTGTAAAAACCGATTGTTCTATTCTGTGATGCTTTTCCAAATAATTGCTTATCAAC
The DNA here is from genome assembly GCF_963676685.1 of Mytilus edulis. Classification (NCBI taxonomy): domain Eukaryota; kingdom Metazoa; phylum Mollusca; class Bivalvia; order Mytilida; family Mytilidae; genus Mytilus; species Mytilus edulis. The sequence goes on from NC_092345.1 coordinate 62,196,257, forward strand.
ATCCTGTTCACCTGATACTTATAGTGTGGTATTTGCTCACAGTTCATCTTGTTTACAATAATAACTCCCTTGTTGTATGATTATGCTTACTGGACAGATAATGAAAGATAAAGAATATCATGAAGGAACAGGCAGATGCTTGCTAATAGATGACTTGTTTCTAACATGTGAAGCCTATGACACTTGAAATAAGCTTTCACCTTGATCAACCAGATCAACTGCTGTAATGAATCATCAGTCCTTTGTTTCTTGTTTATTTATTCATCTATTAGATATTTTGTGCATCCTTTTTTTAGTCAATATTATTCAGAAAAAACTGACAAAGTTCTGCATTGTATTTTTAGGGAAGCATGGGCAACCAGTCACAGGAAATGTATGATAAAGTTCGGGAATTACTACTGCCATTACAAAATCAAGGTACGACTTTTCACACACCGACATAAAGAACATGTACATTATTTTAACCTTACTTTAAAAGACATGCATTTTGTGCTGTTTCAGATACATTTCAATTAAATGGTTTATTTATATTATTCCACTGTAGGTAAATATTCTTAGGGAAATCAATATTTGATTGATAGAAACTAGACAATGTGACATTAAACAAAACTTCATATTACCCTCTGAACTATCCATCAGTGTCATAAAATTCTTTGAATTTTACAGACAAAACTATTGGAATTAAAAAAAATATTAACCCCAGACTGTATCTTAATTTTAACTGCAAAAAAGAAAATCAGTCACCTTCTCATAAAAAATACATAATGGGAAAAAAAATAAGATCTGAATAATGTCTCTTGATTATAAAAAAGCTTTTGTCCAATTTTGACATAATTCTATGAAGGGTTGACAAAGTTATTGATGTTTGTCCAAGTTTCATACAATTTTATGAAGGATTGATAAAAGTAATTGATGTTTGTCCAAGTGTTGTACAATTCATTGCAGGATTGACAAAGTTATTGATGTCTTATAAAACTTAAACCACAGACTGAATCATAATGTTTACTATGCCACAGCGGATAGAAAAATGTTGCAGGCTAAACAAAAATTTATAATCATGGTTCAAATTTTGTTGAATATATACAAATTAATCTCTCAATAATAGATGCTACAGTTGTTATGTTTCCTGCTAATCCAAATCTGCTTTGTTATAGGTCTTATACCAGATATGATGAATATGCAAATGGGACCAGGAATGGGTCCACGTCCAAGACTGGGTCTTCTTGGCCAGGCACCACCAGGTTTTATTCCTGGACCAGGAATGCAGGTTGCACCACCTCCAGGCATGCAAGGTCCACCACCAAATATGCAAGGACCGCCAAGATTTCCTCCACCAGGTAGGTTACTAAGATTGTTAATGTAGTAAATTTTTATTGAAGTTGTTTTGATTTTTAGCTCACCTGGCCCGAAGGGCAAAGTGAGCTTTTCCCATCACTTTGCGTCCGTCGTCGTTAACTTTTACAAAAATCTTCTCCTCTGAAACTACTGGGCCAAATTAAACCAAACTTGTCCACAATCATCATTGGGGTATCTAGTTAAAAAAATGTGTCCAATGACCCGGTCAACCAACCAAGATGGCCGCCATGGCTAAAAATAGAACATAGGGGTAAAATGCAGTTTTTGGCTTATAACTCAAAAACCAAAGCATTTAGAGCAAATCTGACATGGGGTAAAATTGTTTATCAGGTCAAGATCTATCTGCCCTGAAATTTTCAGATGAATCGGACAACCTGTTGTTGGGTTGCTGCCCCTGAATCGGTAATTTTAAGGAAATTTTGCTGTTTTTGGTTATTATCTTGAATATTATTATAGATAGAGAGATAAACTGTAAACAGCAATAATGTTCAGCAAAGTAAGATTTACAAATAAGTCACCATGACTGAAATGGTCAATTGACCCACTAAGGAGTTATTGTCCTTTATAGTCATTTTTTAACAATTTTCATAAAATTTGTAAATTTTTATTAACATTTTCCACTGAAACTACTGGGCCAAGTTCATTATAGATAGAGATAATTGTAAGCAGCAAGACTGTTTAGTAAAGTAAGATGTACAAACACATCACCATCACCAAAACACAATTTTGTCATGAATCCATAAGCTTCCTTTGTTTAATATTCACATAGACCAAGGTGAGCGACACAGGCTCTTTAGAGCCTCTAGTTGTTAAAGTGAAATCTTGAACACAGTAATACTATTATGAAAAAAGGAGATTTGTAGTTAGATGGAATTTAAATGAGTACAGAGTGTTTAATCATCTTTTTATGCTTATTTTCAGGACCTGTTGTCCAAGGTGAAGAATGGAATGAAAATATGATGGGCGGACCAATGGCAGGTCGAGGAAGAGGAGGTATGCCAATGAGGGGAGGTGGAGGCAGAATGCCTATGCCAGGACCACCCAATCAAGGACCACCAATGGGACCAATGCAAGGAGGCCCTATGCAGGGACCTCCACCTCAAATGAGAGGAGGTGGGAATCAAAGAGGAGGTAGAATGAGAGGTAAGTTGGTACACAATTCTCAGTTGTTGACATTAATGCACTTCTACTGTGTATATTAAACCCTACATTGTCTGGCGTTGATCTGCTAATTACAAAGACAAATTTATTAAAAATGTCCTTTTCTGTTTCTTGATTCTGTTGAGAGTTTTGATAATACTTAAATTACAGTTTACCATCTTGCTTTGGAAGTTAACTTTTCTCTTCACAGTCTGGATGAAAGCAAATTACATGTTTGTAAATATTTCATCACTGGAGAAACAGTATTTGTACAATATAAGAAAATATATAATTTTACCAGCTAATTAACAGGAGAAAAGATTGGTGAGCTTGGATTTTCTTCATGTTTCTTTATACAAGTCACAACTGAAGTTTATATTTTCCAACATTTTAAATATATTACATATTTAAATTGCTATCCACAGTTTATAATTAAGAAAGTGAATAGTTTAATATGATTCCTTCTTTTACAAAAGTACCAAAAGCTGTATTTTGTTGCTAGATGAAATTTAAAAATTCCATTTTGCAAAAGGCAAAGCCCTTAACTGTGACTGTCCCTGAATGTTTCATGTTTTCCCAATGACTGAGAAATTTAAATGTACGTGTTATGTATTGTGATAAGAAAATTGCAATGTTGTAGGGAAATTGTACAACAAAGATGAAGGAAAGTGATTGCATTAACTATAAATAATCATTGTGTTTTGTTTCAAAATATTTATTCAAACAAACTTCAGACACCTTTATGTTATTATTATTATTCAAAATTTTGTTTTCAGGACCAACAAACAGAGATATATGTAGACATTTTGCAGCAGGAGGTTGTCGTCGTGGAAACACATGTTCATTCTTACATCCAGGAGTTAATGGGCCACCCTTATAGCAGAAATTAAATGCAATCTCACTTGAAATCAGCTTGAAATCAGCTTTAAATCAAACCTGTTATTCTACAGGATACAATAAAACCTGAGATTAGATGCAGGATAACCCTCCAGTGGAATATTATGAGACTGGGTCCCTAGGTCTAATCAAAGAGACCAGGATGGATCTCCATAACTGGAGGGGAAAAAAAGTTGTACTGTGTACAGATGTTATCCATTACGAGACAATCTACAATAAAAAAAAACTATTCCACCTTCATATGAAGTCAATCTAATTGCTGATTATGAGGGAGAAAACTTAGTGCTTCCATTAATGATTGTGTTCATGTACAAGTTGTGAATTTTACTAATACTGACGTGTTCAGATAAACAGATCTAGTCACCCATTAGGAGTGTAACAATAGACAAAAAACCTAACATAGTTAAATGGCTGTGCAGTGTTGATGATTGTTATGATAGAATTTGAATGATGACTGTTTTGGGATAATGTTATAGATATTTGAGTGATGTATGTGTAAAACCATAATATTTTCATAGTAACTTACAGTAATGTCAGCACAGATGTATTTTTGTTTTGTGAAATGTCAAAACTGCCATGCAAATTCAAAGTATAAAGTCTAAAATCAAGAACTTGATAAATATTCTGCTATTATCTTGAAATCATTGTTGTTTGGTTGTGAAGAATTTTTTTTAAGAATTTTTCATCTTTATGTTTGTCAAAATTTATGTCTAGTTCTAGATTAAATATCTGAAAAAGGGGAAAACAAGATTTCATATCATTAGGTCCGAGACCACAATTATTTTGTAGTGCATTTCTTTTAAAACATAAATGAAAATAAAAAAATCCCACCTGCGCTTTCTCAAAGAAACTTTTACAGTGTGTTGTACTACTTTTGGGACAAATTATATCAAAATTATAGAAAACTTCATCGGCTCTAACTCAAAATATCGACAATTTTATGTTTAGGGCATCTTGAAATCTTTTGACAGCTTCCGAAGTGCTAATTTTAAACCTTTTTCAGTTGGACCAAATCACTACTTTCCTTTAAAATTCTGGACCCAAATTTCTTTACAGTGTAATTTCACCCCCCTACTTGCAATTTGAGGCATTAAACATGGAGAAATAAATTTGGAAGGGGTATAAAAATTAATGGCAAGTAACCCACTGTCAACACTAGGGACTATATTTGTGAACAACGAAAATCAAGGGACGACAATTGTGGTCTCGGACCATTAGGAAAAATTTCAAGATACTAACGATAACAGGAAAATTAAAAGTAAATTTTAGGAGGGATACTGCAAAAAATATCATTACCTAATGCAAACTGAATTGTATTTTATAGTTTACTTATACATGTTATATCAAAATTAATGAAATTTCATTAATTTTGCAGAAAAAGACATTTGTAATGAATAGGATTCGGTACATGATAAATGAGTGGAAAGATCATGTTTTGGTATTTTACTCTCAAAAATTAGAAAATTCTATTTAAACTGTAACTAGTACAATCCAGTTGCCAGCAGAGAACATTGCTGCTAATTAATAAATGTACATTTGGAGCATAAGTATAAGCTATACACATGGTTGCCAAGGAAGGCTCCAAAAAGATGCATCAGATCTGCAATTTTGCCAAAGAGCTATATTTTTATTTTTGTTATGCATTCATACCTGTTACTTTAAGAAATCGTGTATAAATAACAAACATTTATATATTTTATTGTACATAAAACTGATATTGACAGTGCTATTTATACATTTCAGCATGTTTTGTGTTTACTTGTTGGTTTTCTCCTATTTTCTGCCTCTCTGTATTTCAATTAACAGGTACATTTTATAAATACTATGTTTGAACTGTATTCTAACTGTAAAAGCCTACAATACTCCAGTAATGTGACAAGAAATCCTTGTAAAGTTAAAAGTATAGTATGCTGAGTAAATGTTTTTATGTGTGTTTCTGAGGGATGTGACTACATTTTTTACTCAAATGGGTGTGATAAATATCCTAGGTATTGGGGGAGGCCAGGTTGAGATCTCATAAACATGTTTAACCCTGCTGCATTTGCGCCTGTCCCAAGTCGGGAGCCTCTGGCCTTTGTTAGTCTTGTATTATTTTTAATTTTAGTTTCTTGTGTACAATTTGGAGTTGAGTATGGCGTTCATTATCACTGAACTAGTATATATATTTGTTTAGGGGCCAGCTGAAGGACGCCTCCAGGTGCAGGAATTTCTCACTACATTGAAGACCTGTTGGTGACCTTCTGCTGTTGTCTGTTCTATGGTCGGGTTGTTGTCTCTTTGACACATTCCCCATTTCCATTCTCAATTTGACTTTTGATTAGTTAACACATGGCTAACAGTCCCCCTTGTTGATTAGAGTGTGATTGTCTACTAACCTAATACACATTGTTTAGTGCTAAATTCTTTTGTATGTTTGGATGACTTAAATATCTGAATAACAGTAAAAATGCATGAGTAAATTACGTTGTTGTGAGAAAGTTTAAGTGACAATTTTTCTGCTTTCATAAGTGGACAGAAATTGTTTGATAAACCTATGTGTCATTGAACTTGTGTCTGATTTGTGTATTAGTATGAGAGATTATGAATGTGTCTACCTGTTATTAGTGATAATACCCACTGACTGTACAAATGAATGGCTTTAAGCATGTACTTACATTGATCAGACTTGTGATAATTCCATGTAATGGGATCTTGTAGTTTATACATAGTATTGTTATATACATTCTCTTACTTATTTTAGAGAGTGCTCTACATGTATACAAGGTAATTTTTTAAGAAAATTAAAAAATATAATTATTTAGATGATTTTGTTTTCATGTTGCCAAATACCTTACTCCTATAATCCTCCTAGATGTTATCCTGCAAACCATTTAAAAAACATGCTCAACATTGTAGAACAAATTCAAGTCCAGATTCCTTATAGTATCAAAGAAATAGACCAAACCACAAAAAATTTAATATTGTTCATGAACCATGAAAAAAATGTCTCGGTCAAAAAAAACCTGCCAGACAGACATGAACACCTTACAATCATACCATACACCAAATAAAGCTGATCTATTTCTTATAGAATCTGGCAAACTGACCAAACCACTTAACATTTAAGCAATGAACCATGAAAATGAGGCCCAGGTCAGATGAAAGCTACTCCATCAAATCATTATCAACTCATTGCTTAGAGTATCCAAGAAACAGACATGATTATGAAAACTTAACATTGGTCAATGACCAAATAAGTTGAATTATTTATTTTGTATATGATAAACAGACAGAAACATGAATACTTAACATTGACCTGTGAACCTTGAAAATGAGTGCAAGGTCATATGAAACTTGTCTGCCAAACATATTCATCTAACAATCAATCCATACACCGAATATAGTGGCCACATTGTTTATTTTATCTGAGAAATAGACAAAAGGCATCTGTACACAATATATCAATCATCCAGCTCTTCTAGATTCTAAAATATATAGCTTCAAACAAATAGTTCAAGCCTTTGCCACTGCCAATGTCATATTCTTCAACATTCATGGCATACACAATGAAATTAAAAGAATAATATGTCCATGGGACACGGATGTCTCCATCTTGTAAACATGCAAGAATCAATATACTAACTAAGACCTACTGACACATAAATACCAATAAGAGTGCACACGTTCAAATGTCTTGCCTGCTTTGCTTATGATTGAATTTATGCTGGAAGTCTGTAATATGAAGATTCTACTACAAGTATCACATAATCTTAACGTTCTCAACAAAACATGAAAATGAAGTCAGTTATATGACCATGTTAGACAGACATGTTCACCTAACAATCATTCCATAATCAAATTAATTGGTCCTATTGCTTATAGTACATGAGAAACAAACCAAACCACAAAATATCAATATTGACTAATGAACCATGAAAATGAGGTCAATGTAACATGAACCTTTCCAGACAGACATGTACACCATCATTCCTTAACCCATTCCTCCATGGATTTTTTTTTAATATACTGGATTTGTATAGGATTTTTTTCAGTTAAAAAAAATCATCAGTTTTAAAGTGTTAATGCATTGTGAAAACCAATATTTCATCAATGAAATTCAAGTCAGATAATTCTCATGAATATCCTTTTCATATTGGATACAATTTTTTTTAAGTCTGATGCAGACATTTTGTAGTCAAAGCGCTTCAACTGATGTAATATACAGGCTTCATTATGGAGTAAAGGGGGGTGGCGTCAAAAGGCGTCATTATGGAGGAAAGGGATATATATACATTAGACTTGTTTATATAGTAACTGATATACTGACATTACCACAAAAACCAATCATTGAGCAATGAACCATGAAAATGAGCTCAAGGTTATGTGAAGCCTCCCAGACATACATGTGCACCTTACAATCATTCCATACACAAAATATAATTAACCTATTGCTTAAAGTAACTCTTGTACTGACAACCACAAAAACCTATTACTGACCAATGAACAATGAAAAAGAGGTCAAGGTAATTTGAAACCTCATATACACATTTAATCATTCTATACACCAAATATAGTGGCCCCAATGCTTATATATAGTATATGAGAAAAAGACCAAACCACAAAAACTTAACATTGTCCAATGAACCATGAAATTGAAATCAAAGGTTAGATGAAACCTGCCAGTCGGCAGACCAAGTATTAAATCATTCCCTTTCCATAGAAGCCAAGAAAAATTAGACATAAATTTCTTTCAGACAGACTGACAGCAAGTTGGGTGGTTGCTTGACCTGCTTTTGCCTATGGTCACACAGGTTAAAAATAAACACCAACAGTATAAAATGGCAATAATTCTTCTCATTCTGCTAAAAATAATCAGTCAAACAAAATGTTGTCAAAAAGATATTTATTAAATACATAAATCAATCATCATAAAATAAGTAAAACTTGTATCACAGTCATTTTATAATTTTAAATAAAAATAATTGTACAAATATAAGTTTAACAAACTCTTTCAGCTCTTTTCTTATGTAACAACCATCAGCAGTAAAATTTAGATTGCAAAAAAAAAAATAAACAAGAAAAATACATCTTCATTTCTGATAATAAAAAAAGTACTTGGACGGAATAAGGTTTATTAAAAATCACAATGAAATTGTAAAAAATAGTATGATAAAACAGACAATTTGTTTTTAAAACTATCATACTTTGTTAATCAATACATTTTGAAATATGACTTGAATATCCACAATAAATGCTACAGATACCAGGATATTTGTACAAATTTTCACCCTAAGATACCTACATATATTATTTTCTCATACCTAACAAATACCTCAATGTCAAGAATTAACTTGAAAATTTCATTCCAGTGTATAAGGTTTAAAATCCATAAATTTATTGTGTGCCAAATAAAACTATGTAACTTTTAAAATGTGACATACAGTTTGTTTTTCATTCATAAATTACTTCTTCCTAGATTTACTTGACTTGGAACTAGATTTAGATGCTGTTGACTCCGGCCTCTTTTTGTCCTCCTTAGCATCAGATTTCTCCTTACTAGGTGTTTTAGGTGGAGACACAGATTCTACCTTCTGTGGAGTACTTACAGCACTCTCCTCTGTTGGTACAGCTTCACCCTGTTCTATTTTAGCCAGACGTTTTTCTAACTCACGCAACTTCTCCTGACTAGCTGCTAATTCAACTTCCAAGTTGGCTGATCTTTCTTCTGATTCTTGAGCCCTTTGTTCTGTGGCTCTGTAAAAAGTATAGTAAAATATCATGCATTTATCTCTACCTTTTAATAGTCTTAATTTTTCATGGAATGCTTTTTCTCATTTTTGTTATAATTTTACATTTCTAGTCAAATTGTGAAGATTAATAGATATAAGTGAAGTTGAAGAATAGCTCATCATTTTAGAATGACAAAACAGCAAACAAGTATATGGATTCAGTTCAAATATTATCATGTCACATGGACATACTGATTTTGTCAACAGAACAAACAGAGAAAAAAAATCAATGTACGATAACTCGACTATTTCATGTGTCAACATGATTTTGAGGAATCTAAAAAATGGTGTTTTTTTTTACAATTAACTCCTAATATTATTACAGTTTCCTCTTTTATTTCAACCTTGATGGCATTTCATGATAGTAATGTGGATATTATCTTAACTTTTTTCTTTGGTAAATTGTATACAAGTACTTTAACAATATTCTAATGATCTAATAATTACATCAATTGGCTCTGTAGTGAGTCGACAGCAGACAAAGCCTCAAAAGATTTCTGTGGATCAGGGGCACCAGGAATTCTCTCAAGCACTGCAGCTGTTGATTGGGGAGGTGGCTGTAAAGACAAATATCAATAGTAATTAGAGAATATTGTAAATTCAGACATTATTACATGCATTTATTATTGCAATTTTGTGATTTTAGACTAAAATGCGATTATAACTTTTATGTTATTAGGAAAAATCCTGTTTAATTCATATACAAAATTTCATAATGCAAGTTTGATTTATTGCGATTGTAACCCTGTCGCATTTTTCCAATAATGAAACCATAGCAATAATTTTTGAATTTATAGTAAACTGTGGATTCATTAATATTTGTTGGATACCAATTTTTTTATATTTCGTGGGTACAGTTGTACCACAAAATTAAATGTTCCAACAAATGACAAATTTTCTATAGGCTTGTATGCAGACCTCAGCAAAACAACGAAATTAAATATCCACGAACTTACAAGTTTACCTTTATCCACGAAAATTGGTACCCACGAAAATAAATGAATCCACAGTATCTGTCATTTATAAAGAAGAGTTTCCATCAGAACCTTTCAATAGTTTTACTCACAATATATATTTGTAAAACAGAGTATCGACACATTTCAAGAAATTCAAATTGAAATACTACTTTCTGGTAAAATTACCAAAATATCAGATCTAAAATAATACTTAACAACAAATGTAACATTGTTTACTGTGCCAGTTTTAATTAACTTCAGAAATGTATTGATATTGGCCATTCAATCTTCACTGTGTTAGTGTGAAGAATAACGTGTGTAATGGTGATGACCTACTCACTCATTTGCTATTGTTCTAACGAAGGTTGTTCTATAACAATTCCATTGCTTTATGTTTAGTTAAATTTCATTAGTCAGTGTTGGAAATAAAATATTCAAGATGTTTACTATTAACCTCTTCCATAACATCTTCAGTATGAATTTCTTCACAGACAAATTAATTCTGTAATTGTGATACAATTTTTTACCTAGATTATGATGCATGTAATTGTAATATAATTCAAAGTTATTTTAGCCTTGTCTCCTTAAGGATGTACTTAGGTGAGGGTTCGTGAAATTCAAAAAATCAAGAATTTAAAATTGATACTTGTCTGAAGAGTATTAGTTAAGGAACAAAATAAGTTAAAAATATTGATAGATCATGGGGCTTCTTTTTGAGATATTTGATTTAAAAAATATGGCAGGAAAAAGCTGACTCGAATTTTACCTTATATTTTCATTGGTATAATTATGGTCTTAAATCAAAAAAAAAAAATTAAAAATCTGCTTAAATTTTGGCAAATGACCTGTTAAGAGCTATTGAGTCTTATATGAAAAGATAAATGGGTGTTATTTGGCAAAATATTTTACATTGTATTGTATGGGGAAAAAAACAAGGTCCAAACATTTGACACAAATTCCAAAACTTCACCTAAGTACATCCTTAAATGTAGATATAAATTGTTATATGACGTATACATACAGCATCTGTACTATGTTCCAATGTCTGTTTATGTGTATTGTCATCACGACCTATGACCTCCATCATGTCTTCTATCTTTTCTGGTGGTGCTTGTTGTTGTTGTTGTTGTTGGACAGGTTCAGGTGGAGGAGCAGAAGGTTGTACTGGTTCCTTGTAAGATAAAAGATAAAAGAAAATACATAATAAAATCCCTTAATTTCACATTTTTTTAGATTTGATATAATATCAATATTTTAAGTAATTAATGTACTAATGAAGACCAAAAATTAAAGCATGAATCTTTTGCTTCAGATTATAAGATGATATGCTATACAAACCTTTAATATAACAGAAATTTTTGTTTACTTGTACATAGGTTATCAACTTTGTCCTCAAGCCAGAGGTCAATATTTAATTTTTCAATTTTGAGATATAATGTTGTTTATTTATACAGCATTAACAGTCAGTATTTACATCAACACACTTGCAATAAAGTTTCAATCACTAAATCTATTAATGTACTTCTTAAGTGGACACATTTTACATACCTTTTTCTCTTCTGTATCTGTTGGACTGACAGTTTCTCTAGGCTGAAAATAAACACACATAGCTAATGGATTATCAAAGTACTTTATAATGCATTTTTAAAAATCATTCCTTATGTTTTCAAAATTAATATGGAAAAACTCACTTTATCAGATTCCATAGGCTGTGCATGAAGTTTTGATAAGTTTATATAACCATAAATTTATGCATTTACTTTCATTAAAATAAACATCACAATATAAACTAGAGGCTCTCAAGAGCCTGTGTCACTCACCTTGGTCTATGTGCATATTAAACAATGGACACAGATAAATTCATGAAAAAATTGTGTTTTGATGATAGTGATGTGTTTGTAGATCTTATTTTACTGAACATTCTTGTTGCTACAATTATCTCTATGTATAGTGAACTTGGCACAGTAAATACAGTGGAAAATATTTTGTAAAAATTCACAAAAATTTACAAAAAAATATGAAAATTGTTAAAAATTGACTATAAAGGACAATAACTCCTTATAATAATATGCAAGATAATAACCAAAATTGGCAAAATTTTCTTAAAATTACTAATTCGGGGGTAGCAACCCAACAATGGGTTGTCTGATTTATCTGAAAATTTCAGGGCAGATAGATCTTGACCTGATAAACAATTCACCCCATGTCAGATTTGGTCTAAATTCTTTGGTTTCAGATACTTAAGCCAAAATCTACATTTAACCCCTATGTTCTATTTTTAGCCATGGTGGCCATCTTTGTTTTTTTAACTAGATACCCCAATGATGATTGTTGCCAAGTTAAGTTAAATTTGGCCCAGTAGTTTCAGAGGAGAAGATTTTTTTAAAAGATCACTAAAATTATAGAAAAATTGTTAAAATTGACTATAAAGGGCAATAACTTCTTAAGGGATCAACTGACAATTTTGGTCATGTCGACTTATTTGTGAACTTTCTTTGCTGAACATTATTGCTGCTTACAGTTTAAACCTATCTATAATAATATTCAAGATAATAACCAAAAAAAATTACCAATAAAGGGTTAGCAACCCAACAACAGGTTGTCCGATTCATCTGAAAATTTCAGGGCAGATAGATCTTGACTTGATAAACAATTTTAACCCCATGTCAGATTTGCTCTAAATGCTTTGGTTTCAGAGTTATAAGCCAAAATCTATATTTTACCCATGTTCTATTTTTAGCCATGGTGGCCATCTTGGTTGGTTGGCTGGGTCACCGGACACACTTTTTAAACCCGATACCCTAATGATGATTGTGGCCAAGTTTGGTTTAATTTGGCCCAGTAGTTTCAGAGGAGAAGATTTTTGTAAAAGTTAAAGAAGCCGGACGACACCGGACACAAAGTGATGAGAAAAGCTCACTTGGCCCCTCGGGCCAGGTGAGCCAAAAATGATCTGCAAAGGAGTTATCTACCTTTGTAGTAACCTCAGTTTTAATTTTTTCTTGATCATGGTAGGATTTATAATCATCTTGTGAATCCTTGCGCTTTTCTGGCACATTGTCATCCAGAGATACTGGGCGAGGGAACAAAGTATCAAGTGGTTCCTCTAAAAGCTGACTCGTCAAAATCTTGGCTGTATTTATCCAATCTTTACACTCACGCTAAAATAAGAATTATCATTTAATTAAATTAAGCTCTTGTTCTTATAGTTAGTAATAATTTATACATTTGTAACAACAAAGTTTTATATCTATCTAATAAAGACAAACTTTTTTGTGGTGTAATTGTAACTCTCCCTAGTATAAATGTAATAACTATAAGAGAAGCTGTAAAGTTTGACTAAATGAGGTTCATCTCTGTAAAAGAATATGAAGTTGTTTCTTGGAAGTACTCAGAAATTTTCAGTTTAACAGCTAGAGAAAAACTATAAAAGAACATGAAATATCAAGAAAATTCTTTATGTGAGTGATTGGGTTGCTTAACAAAATTAATGTTGTAGATATTTATCCAGCAATAAGCAGTTGAGCTAGAGAAGTACTACACCTCAGGTTTTGAATATTCATAAAACATGACCAAGTATTATCTAATCTATAATTAGTCCATTCATGTTCAGGATTATTTTTGAGTTCATGTTCAGGATTATCTTACCCTTAGTCCATTCATATCTTTCAGTTCATGTTCAAGATTATCTTACCCTAAGTCCATTCATATCTTTCAGTTCATGTTCAGGGTTATCCTCATTGTTATTCCTTCTTTGTTCTGTATTTTCCATAACAATTCCTGTACAGCACCTGATAAAATCAAAGTTATCTCCCATTTTACAAATGACTTGAAATCAATTGATTTGAGCATGAATTAATTTTTCACAATTAAAAAAGGTGAGTTTAAGACAAAACAGTCAAATTCAAAAAATCAAATATAATTACATGTTTTATATGGACATTCAAAATTTACAGAGTTATCTTTTTGTCAATAAAAACTAGAGGCTCTAAAGAGCCTGTGTCGCTCACCTTGGTCTATGTGAATATTAAACAAAGGAAGCAGATGGATTCATGACAAATTGTGTTTTGGTGATGGTGATGTGTTTGTACGTCTTACTTTACTGAACATTCTTGCTGCTTACAGTTATCTCTATCTATAATGAACTTGGCCCAGTAGTTTCAGTGGAAAATGTTAGTAAAAATTTACAAATTTTATAAAAATTGTTAAAAATTGACTATAAAGGACAATAACTCGTTAGGGGGTCAATTGACCATTTCAGTCATGTTGACTTATTTGTAAATCTTACTTTGCTTACATTATTGCTGTTCAAAGTTTATCTATATCTATAATAATATTCAAGATAATAACCCAAAACAGTAAAATTTCCTTAAAATTACCAATTTAGAGGCAGCAACCCAACAACGGGTCGTCCGATTCATCTGAAAATTTTAGGGCAGATAGATTTTGACCTGATTAACAATTTTACCCATTGTCAGATTTGCTCTAAATGCTTTGGTTTTTGAGTTATAAGCCAACAAGAGTGCACACGCTGAAATGTCTCGCCTTCTATATTATGTTGATAGTCTTAAGTATAAAGTTAAGCTTTATAACAACTGTCACATAAACTTAACATTAACCAAGATAACTAAACAAAGACCAATGAACCTTGAAAATGAGGTCAAGGTCAGATGAACCATACCAGGCAGACATGTACAGCTAACAATGCTTCTATACAACATATATAGTTGACCTATTTCTTATAGTTTAAGAAAAATAGACCAAAACACAAAAACTTAACACAGTGCAATGAACCGTGAAAATGAGGTCACGGTCAAATAAAACCTGCGCGACTGACATAAAGATCATAAAATATCACCAAATATAGTTGACCTATAGTATATAGTATTAGATAAAAAAACAAAAACTCAAAAACTTAACATTGACCACTGAACCATGAAAATGAGGTGAAGGTCACATGACATCTGCCCGCTAGACATGTACACCTTACAATCATTCCATACAACAAATATAGTAGACCTATTGCATATAGTATGAGAAAAACAGACCAAAACACAAAAATTTAACTATAACCACTGAACCATGAAAATGAGGTCAAGGTCAGATGACACCTGCCAGTTGGACATGTACACCTTACAGTCCTTCCATACACCGAATATACTAGCCCTATTGCTTATAGTATCTGAGATATGGACTTGACCACCAAAACTTAACCTTGTTCACTGATCCATGAAATGAGGTCGAGGTCAAGTGAAAACTGTCTGACAGACATGAGGACCTTGCAAGGTACGCACATATGAAATATAGTTATCCTATTACTTATAATAAAAGAGAATTCAACATTACAAAAAATTTGAACTTTTTTTTCAAGTGGTCACTGAACCATGAAAATGAGGTCAAGGACATTGGACATGTGACTGACGGAAACTTTGTAACATGAGGCATCTATATACAAAGTATGAAGCATCCAGGTCTTCCATCTTCTAAAATATAAAGCTTTTAAGAAGTTAGCTAACACCGCCGCCGCCGCCGGATCACTATCCCTATGTCGAGCTTTCTGCAACAAAAGTTGCAGGCTCGACAAAAACTGCATTTTACCCCTATGTTCTATTTTTAGCCATGGCAGCCATCTTGGTTGGATGGCTGGGTCATCGGACACATTTTTTAAACTAGATACCCCAAAGATGATTGTGGCCAAGTTTGGATTAATTTGGCCCAGTAGTTTCAGAGGAGAAGATTTTTGTAAAAGATTACTAAGATTTACGAAAAATGGTTAAAAATTGACTATAAAGGGCAATAACTCCTAAAGGGGTCAACTGACCATTTCGGTCATGTTGACTTATTTGTAAATCTTACTTTGCTGAACATTATTGCTGTTTACAGTTTATCTCTATCTATAATAATATTCAAGATAATAACCAAAAACAGTAAAATTTCCTTAAAATTACCATTTTAGGGGCAACAACCCAACAACGGGTTGTCCGATTCATCTGAAAATTTCAGGGCAGATAGATCTTGACCTGATAAACAATTTTACCTATGTCAGATTTGCTCTAAATGCTTTGGTTTTTGAGTTATAAGCCAAAAACTGCATTTTACCCCTATGTTCTATTTTTAGCCATGGCGGCCATCTTGGTTGGTTGGCCGGGTCACCGGACACAATTTTTAAACTAGATACCCCAATGATGATTGTGGCCAAGTTTGGTTTAATTTGGCCCAGTAGTTTCAGAGGAGAAGATTTTTGGGCCAGGTGAGCTAAAAATGAAGTAACTTTTGTCAATAAAGATAATAAAGTAACTTTTGTCAATAAAAATAATAAAGTAACTTTTGTCAATAAAGATAATTAAGTTAAGTCTTAAGTTAACAACTGAGATACTCAGATAGGATAAAACACAAAAAAGCTTACACTGAAAGATAACTTAAATGTAGTAAATTATAAAGTACCTAAAATAAATTAAAACCAGAACCCTCCCATAGCGGAACTAACACCCCATACCACATTGACCTTATCTTACTGACAAATAACCTTCCCAAAATGAATCAGCAAACTTAGTTAGACTTAATTTGGTTAACCTATGTAAAGAACAGTTATGCCCCAAACACAAATGCACAGTACATAAATCAGGATGATCAAATGTTTTACTGTCATATGGGTCAATATCAAAACAAAAATTTAAACATAAATATTTTCTTTTTGGAATATTGACAGAAGCAAAATAAAACAGGAATGTGTCACCAGAACACGGATGCCCCACTCCCACTATCATTTTCTATGTTTAGTGGACCGTGAAATTGGGTTCAGAACTCTAATTTGGCATTAAAATTAGAAAGATCATATCATAAGGAACATATATACTAAGTTTCAGGTTGATTGGACTTTAACTTCATCAAAAACTACCTGGACCAAAAACTTTAACCTGAAGCTGGACAGACAAACGAACGAACAAATGGACGAACGGACAGACAAACGGACACACAGACCAGAAAACATAATGCCCCTCTACTATCGTAGGTGGGGCATAAAAAATATTAAAGAAACATTTTTTGAGCTAGTTGCGTATTGTCATCCATTGTAAAGTTGTAAGTTTGGTGTCTCATGCTTTTCTAATGCAACAAATATTCAAAACAGAGAAAATCAAGGATTTTACAAGATAAACTAAATTTTTCATGGTATGTTGCCATGTGAACACCTATCATGTAATTTTTTTTCATATTTTTTCGAATATTGACCTTAGTCAAGTTATTTTTGTAAATAACAAGAGTGCAGACACTGAAATGTCTCACCTTCTTTACTAATCATTGATATTATGTTGATACTCCTAAATATAAAGCTTTATTACGACTGTCACATAAACTTAACATGAACCATGAAAATGAGGTCAAGGTCAGTTGAACCATATGCCAGGCAGACATGTACAGCTAACAATGCTTCCATACAACAAATATAGTTGACCTATTGCTTATAGTTTAAGAAAATATACCAAAACACAAAAACTTAACACTGAGCAATGAACCTTGAAAACCAGGTCAAGGTCAAATAAAACCTGCACGACTGACATATAGATCATTAAATATTTCCCTACACCAAATATAGTTGACCTATGACATATAGTATTAGATAAAAAGACCAAAACTCAAAAACTTAACTTTGACCACTGAACCATGAAAATGAGGTCAAGGTCAGATGACATCTGCCCGTTAGACATGTACACTTTACAATCATTCCATACAACAAATATAGTAAACCTATTGCATAAAGTATGAGAAAAACAGACCAAAACACAAAAACTTAACTATAACCACTGAACCATGAAAATGAGGTCAAGGTCAGATGACATCTGCCCGCTAGACATGTACACCTTACAATCATTCCATACAACAAATATAGTACACCTATTGCATAAAGTATGAGAAAAACAGACCAAAACACAAAAACTTAACTATAACCACTGAACCATGAAAATGAGGTCAAGGTCAGATGACATCTGCCCGCTAGACATGTACACCTTACAATCATTCCATACAACAAATATAGTAAACCTATTGCATAAAGTATGAGAAAAACAGACCAAAACACAAAAACTTAACTATAACCACTGAACCATGAAAATGAGGTCAAGGTCAGATGACATCTGCCCGCTAGACATGTACACCTTACAATCATTCCATACAACAAATATAGTAAACCTATTGCATAAAGTATGAGAAAAACAGACCAAAACACAAAAACTTAACTATAACCACTGAACCATGAAAATGAGGTCAAGGTCAGATGACATCTGCCCGCTAGACATGTACACCTTACAATCATTCCATACAACAAATATAGTAAACCTATTGCATAAAGTATGAGAAAAACAGACCAAAACACAAAAACTTAACTATAACCACTGAACCATGAAAATGAGGTCAAGGTCAGATGACACCTGCCAGTTGGACATGTACACCTTACAGTCCTTCCATACACCAAATATACTAGACCTATTGCTTATAGTATCTGAGATATGGACTTGACCACCAAAACTTAACCTTGTTCACTGATCCATGAAATGAGGTTGAGGTCAACTGAAAACTGTCTGACGGGCATGAGGACCTTGCAAGGTACGCACATACTAAATATAGTTATCCTATTACTTACAGTAAGAGAGAATTTAACATTACAAAAAATCTGAACTTTTTTTTCAAGTGGTCACTGAACCATGAAAATGAGGTCAAGGACAATGGACATGTGACTGACGGAAACTTCGTAACATGAGGCATCTATATACAAAATATGAAGCATCCAGGTCTTCCACCTTCTAAAATATATAGCTTTTAAGAAGTGAGCTAACACCGCCGCCACCGCCGGATCACTATCCCTATGTCGAGCTTTCTGCAACAAAAGTTGCAGGCTCGACAAAAATCATGAAAAGCAAAATTTAAATTTGGACTAAATATTGAGTAAAATATGTGCTTTCCATACAATAGTGGGACATGAGATATTTCTATCCAATCATGTCTTGTCTTAAAATAGTATGTGTGATAAGGTTCATCATAATTTTGATGATTGTGATATGAAACAAATAGAGAATAAATTATATGCAGAAAGTCAGTAGGTAAATTGTAAAAAAAATGACTTCATATTTACCTTTCTAAACAAAACACTTACTCTTCAGCATACTCGTCAGCATACTCTTTAGCCATAGCATATAATAAGTCTACTTTATCAATTTCAAACAAAGTGCGTCCTACTAATCTACAAATGGTGCACAAGACAAGGTTAGTAAAACTGTGCCCCTACACTTGAGAAATAATTGTTCTAATTTGAAATATATATTAGGCAGAAAATCTCTTGAATGGATATGTACATGCAACAGTTGTTATTATTAATATTATTTCTTTCTCAAGTTTTGAGGGGCACATTTGGTGCAAGAATGAAACATATACAGTAAACATGAATATTATTACATGACAGTTATTTTTTGTTGACTTTTACTCTTCATAATCAGACATGTATAATCCATCAGATATGTAACCAGATGCTCCGCAGGGCGCAGCTTTATACGACCGCAGAGGTTGAACCCTGAACGGTTGGGGCAAGTATGGACACAACATTCAAGCTGGATTCAGCTCTAAATTTGGATTGTGATTAAATAGTTGACACAGCATAGGTTTCTGACACAGAATGAATGTGGTCTAATGAACTTAAAAAAAATGTTTGCCTTTGAGCAATTCACTTTGCTGTTGAATATTAATCCTCTCAAAAAAATGTTTGAAGAAATTTTCTTTTTATTTATGAAATCTGAAATGAAAAAAATTGACCCTCCAATTTTTTTTTCACATCCCCCTTTCCCTTATTTCAAAACTGATCTCAATTCAAATTTCTAATGAAGTTTGCAACAATAACTACTCATTTAAATACATCATAAAATATTAAAATGTAAAAAAAGTGCTTGTTATCACTGAATGGTAAAGATTGTTTTAATCTATCAGTTGGTAGTAAAAGTGAATATACATTGTATATTGTATAAAACAATGATTTAAGTTGATTCAACTACTATTCTGGACAAAGAAAGATAACTCCAATTGAAATCCAATTGGAATTTCTTGCTATTGCACAATATTGTGCAATTAGATATTTCTTGCTATTGTGGAATACTGTGCAATTGAAAATATTTGCTATTGCACAATACTGTGCAATTGAAGATTTCTTGCTATTGCACAATACTGTGCAATTGAAGATTTCTTGCTATTGCTGAATACTGTGCAATTGAAAATTTCTTGCTATTGCACAATACTTAATATAATAATTTTGGATCCTGATTTGGACCAACTTGAAAACTGGGCCCATAATCAAAAATCTAAGTACATGTTTAGATTCAGCATATCAAAGAGGCCCAAGAATTCAATTTTTGTTAAAATCAAACTTAGTTTAATTTTGGACCCTTTGGACGTTAATGTAAACCAATTTTAAAACGGGACCAAAAATTAAGAATCAAGATACACAGTTAGATTTGGTATATCAAAGAACCCCAATTATTCAATTTTTGATGAAATCAAACAAAGTTTAATTTTGGACCCTGATTTGGACCAACTTGAAAACTGGGCCAATAATAAAAAATCTAAGTACATTTTTAGATTCAGCATATCAAAGAACCCCAAGGATTCAATTTTTGTTAAAATCAAACTAAGTTTAATTTTGGACCCTTTGGACCTTAATGTAGACCAATTTGAAAACAGGACCAAAAATTAAGAATCTACATACACAGTTAGATTCGGCATATCAAAGAACCCCAATTATTCAATTTTTGATGAAATCAAACAAAGTTTAATTTTGGACCCTGATTTGGACCAACTTGAAAACTGGGCCAATAATAAAAAATCTAAGTACATTTTTAGATTCAGCATATCAAAGAACCCCAAGGATTCAATTTTTGTTAAAATCAAACTAAGTTTAATTTTGGACCCTTTGGACCTTAATGTAGACCAATTTGAAAACGGGACCAAAAATTAAGAATCTACATACACAGTTAGATTCGGCATATCAAAGAACCCCAATTATTCAATTTTTGATAAAATCAAACAAAGTTTAAATCTGGACCCTTTGGGCCCTTTATTCCTAAAGTGTTGGGACCAAAACTCCCAAAATCAATACCAACCTTCCTTTTATGGTCATAAACCTTGTGTTTAAATTTCATAGATTTCTATTTACTTATACTAAAGTTATGGTGCGAAAACCAAGAAAAATGCTTATTTGGGTCCCTTTTTTGCCCCTAATTCCTAAACTGTTGGGACCTAAACTCCCAAAATCAATACCAACCTTCCTTTTGTGGTCATAAACATTGTGTTTAAATTTCACTGATTTCTATTTACTTAAACTAAAGTTATTGTGCGAAAACCAAGAATAATGCTTATTTGGGCCCTTTTTTGGCCCCTAATTCCTAAACTGTTGGAACCAAAACTCCCAAAATCAATCCCAACCTTTCTTTTGTGGTCATAAACCTTACGTCAAAATTTCATAGATTTCTATTTACTTAAACTAAAGTTATAGTGCGAAAACCAAGAAAATGCTTATTTGGGCCCTTTTTGGCCCCTAATTCCTAAAATGTTGGGACTAAAACTCCCAAAATCAATTCCAACCTTCCTTTTGTGGTCATAAATTTTGTGTTAAAATTTCATAGATTTCTATTCACTTTTACTAAAGTTAGAGTGCGAAAACTAAAAGTATTCGGACGACGACGACGACGACGCAGACGACGACGCCAACGTGATAGCAATATACGACGAAAAATTTTTCAAATTTTGCGGTCGTATAAAAACGTAATAAAGTGAATAAATAACAATTTTACAAAAATATTCATGTTTACATTTTGATGTCAGAGATTGCAGTGATATTAAAATGACTTCACATGAAATGAGTGGCTTTAGTACAGTAAATAGTTAGATGTGCACAAGCTAAAAGCAAAAGATATCCCCAAAACAAGTATGTATAATTTCAAGCAAAAAAAAAATCTTCTAAAAGTAAAAATAGAAATTGTCTGTATTTATATATGTTATAATCTTTGCTAATTAAACAGAGCAAGCTACAGAACACTAGACAGAAGTAGCAAGATATATATCTACATACAAATTCTTGTCTGACATTTTTTGAAATCAAATTATGAGATATTCAACCATTAAACTTTAAATTAAGTGAAAAAAGGTTAGTATTTTTTATAAGAATGAACAAGCATGATTGTTACAAAAAAGGTCAGAACAAGAAGAAATAATCACACATATATGCCAGACCACAGCAAAAAAAATCTTACACTGCAACATATCTGGAGAAATCTTCTAACTGCTCTATCAAAACTTTTATATTGGAATGTAGTTCATTAAGTGGTAAACTAGCAATGAGTGCCATCTCTGCTGCTTCCTTAGAGTTACCCTCCAGGTCGGGAGCTAATCGTAATAACATCTGAACCATCCATAGAACCATTTCAGAATGATATTGAGATACCTGCATAAATTTAGAAAATAATCAGCAATAAAATTCTACAAATTAAATAAGAATAAATTTCCTTTTAATTACTACAAGTTACTTACCAAAGATTTATTATTTTTTCGTAGTATACCAATTTTCATGGTTTTTGGTGGGTATAGGAAAACCATGAATTTAAAACATTAACAAAGTACAAATTTTTATAGGCTTGATAGCAGACTTTTTGAAATACAGTTTAACCTGCCTAATCTGAAACCTGAGTATTCCAACATCCTGCATTTACCAACACATTTTCATGGTCCCAAAATATGCCTATTCTTGCATAAAAAACCTGAGTATACAGACACCCTGCTTAATCCATCATTTTTGTTCTGGTCCCCCAGTGTGTCCAATTCAAAACAAGTTACACTGTACCCAAAAATTAAATATCCTTAAAATGACAATGCAATTTGTCTGAAAAAAAAAATGATTTTGATTGAACTCTGCATACCTGTTCTACTAGCAAGGCATCCTCACTGTCAATATAGTTTGTAGCTGATGACGCCCACTTCTGTACTTTTTTCACTGTCTGTGTAATATCAATGCTGTTGAAGGAAATTCAAACATATAAACATAATGAAATATATTTTTTAAAGACATATAGAAAGTTTATACATTCAAATAATTGTATAACCATATGAAGAATTACTTTGCTTGAAATCTTTTACATTTACTGAATAACTAACAAATATTGTGCACGATCATTATCATTTAATTCAAAACCATTACAAACAGCTAGAACTATTAGAGAAAGAATAAAGAATGATCATTAACCAAATAAAATAATAGTACTGAGCTAGATAATATTTCATACTACTGAGAAATCAAATATATCTTAAAACTAAATATTAAAATACAAACATCTTGTTATATACAACCTTTATATGCATACTCTGCTTTATTCCAAGCAGTTTTAAAAAAAAAGAATGTCATCGGTCTTTTTTTGGTATTTTGAATAATAAAACAAGAATGTGTCCACAGTACACGGATGCCCCACTCACACTATCATTTTCTATGTTTAAAGGACTGTGAAATTGGAATAAATTCTCTAATTTGGCATTAAAATTAGAATGATCTTATCAAAGGGAACATGTATACTAAGTTTCAAGTTGATTGGACTTCTACTTTATCAAAAACTAACTTGACCAAAAACTTTAACCTGAAATTTGCACTATTATTTTCTATGTTCAGTGAACCGTAATATTGGGGTCAAAACTCTAATTTGGCATTTAAATTAGAAAGATCATATCATAGGGCACATGTATACTAAGTTTCAAGTTGATTGGACTTCAACTTCATCAAAAACTACCTTGACCAAAAACTTTAACCTGAAGCCAAAAACTTTAACCTGAAATTTGCACTATCATTTTCTATATTCAGTGAACCGTAAAATTGGGGTCAAAACTCTAATTTGGCATTTAAATTAGAAAGATCATATCATAGGGCACATGTATACTAAGTTTCAAGTTGATTGGACTTCAACTTCATCAAAAACTACCTTGACCAAAAACTTTAACCTGAAATTTGCACTATCATTTTCTATGTTCAGTGAACCGTAAAATTGGGGTCAAAACTCTAATTTGGCATTTAAATTAGAAAGATCATATCATAGGGCACATGTATACTAAGTTTCAAGTTGATTGGACTTCAACTTCATCAAAAACTACCTTGACCAAAAACTTTAACCTGAAGCCAAAAACTTTAACCTGAAATTTGCACTATCATTTTCTATGTTCAGTGAACCGTAAAATTGGGGTCAAAACTCTAATTTGGCATTTAAATTAGAAAGATCATATCATAGGGCACATGTATACTAAGTTTCAAGTTGATTGGACTTCAACTTCATCAAAAACTACCTTGACCAAAAACTTTAACCTGAAGCCAAAAACTTTAACCTGAAATTTGCACTATCATTTTCTATGTTCAGTGAACCGTAAAATTGGGGTCAAAACTCTAATTTGGCATTTAAATTAGAAAGATCATATCATAGGGCACATGTATACTAAGTTTCAAGTTGATTGGACTTCAACTTCATCAAAAACTACCTTGACCAAAAACTTTAACCTGAAGCCAAAAACTTTAACCTGAAATTTGCACTATCATTTTCTATGTTCAGTGAACCGTAAAATTGGGGTCAAAACTCTAATTTGGCATTTAAATTAGAAAGATCATATCATAGGGCACATGTATACTAAGTTTCAAGTTGATTGGACTTCAACTTCATCAAAAACTACTTTGACCAAAAACTTTAACCTGAAGCCAAAAACTTTAACCTGAAATTTGCACTATCATTTTCTATGTTCAGTGAACCGTAAAATTGGGGTCAAAACTCTAATTTGGCATTTAAATTAGAAAGATCATATCATAAGGAACATGTGTACTAAGTTTCAAGTTGATTGGACTTCAACTTCATCAAAAACTACCTTGACCAAAAACTTTAACCTGAAGCGGGACAGACGGACGAACGAACGAACGAACGAACAGACGGACGGACGAACGGACGCACAGACCAGAAAACATAATGCCCCTCTACTATCGTAGGTGGGGCATAAAAAGGACCAACAAAGAAAATTTCTTTCTGAATGAATTATCATATTATTTTTTTATTTCAATATTTATAATATAGAGGATTGATTTTTCTTTGAAGATTGTTTCCTTAATTATATAGTATTTGTTATCAAAAATTTGATGTTAGAATATCAAGACATCAATTGAGATATTTTGTACAACACTTGGACATTTATTTTTTTCTATTTTGCTTGGATAAAACCAGAGACTGCACACAAGATTTAAGTGAAAGTGAGGCTGTAAATATTTTGTAGACATACATATCCAATATATTCTAGAAATAAATATATATCATGAAATTTTTTTTTTTTTAAATGAAGTAACCGGTATTTCTTTTTTTAAAGTTTTTAAAATTTATTTTTTCCAATTCTTAAAAATCTATCCTGACAATATTATATGATCTTTTTATATTCATAGCATGTATTGATACTTAATCACCATTTCTATTACATTAAGTGTTCAAAAAGGACATTAATGCATCACTTTTATAAAATGATTTTAATAGTTTTGAGTATCCATTCCATTAATATTTCTGTTATAGCAAACATAGGTACGGTCTATATAGATGTTTTTAACACAACTAATTCTCAATCATTTTATTACATCTGTCTTTAATTTAAATACTCACAGTCTTCTGGTTCTAGTATTAAAGTGAATGAAAACAAGTAACCACTGGTAACATAAAATCATGTGACCACCGTATACAGTGCAACACATGTATCATCTGGGGTAAACCCTTTCTATTTTAAGAAATTGTAAGATTTATAAAAAGAAATACATTTACATAGACTACAAACTCTGCTTACATAAGAACAGTGATAAACAAAGCATTGTGAGAGAATTAAATGATTATAGTGAAAACTGTGTATCAAATAATATAAAGTATATAAATCAGTGATAATCATTAGAAAATACGATGCTTTAAGCAATTATACTATTAGTTATTAAATATATTGGTAATATTGTTAAGATATAGTAATATTACCAAGGTTAAAATTCCTTTTCTGTGTTAAGAAAGCAGTGTCTTATGAGTTTTTCTCATATTTATGCTGTTAGCCAATCTTTTAGTTTGTGGAAATGCAGTATAGGATCAGTTGTGACAAAGAATCTTGATTAAATGTGTTAACAAGCAACGTGAACCAACGTTAACAGAAAATTAACTTCCAATGCAAAGTTATTGATTAACAATGTGTTAAAAAGCAATGTGAACCAATATTACTGAAAACAAAATTCTGAAAAGCATAAAATTTGTTAATTTAAAAGCAATTGTGAATTGAACAGCCATCACTTCACTCGATACCTTGTGTGAAGTCTTCCTTTCTCTCTATCTTCCTCTTTCTGGGTGGTTCCTACATACTCTACAGCTTCATCTATCCCGACCAACCAATCTTCCATCATTTGGACAAGACTTCCCCATTCATTATCATTGATTGACAAGGCTCCATTTAAATGGGAGGTAAGCTTCATATCCCAAGTCTCTAGACCATTAGCCAGATGTATCACCCGTGAGGCTACACCTAAAACACAACAAATAGGTATGAGGAATTTACAAGGGATTATATAACTTAAATGAGTGGTAAGCTTCATATCCCACGTCTCTAGACCATTAGCCAGAAGTATCACTCATGAGGCTTCACCATCAACACAACAAGCAGGTAGGAGGAATAAAAAGTGATTATATAACTCAATCTCATCCCTTTGTATTTTATACGAGATATAATACTATATTTTTTTTAGTTTTGTTCTAAATGTTAGAAGTTTATGCCTTAATGCCAATACATAAGACAAAATTCAAAATAATATAAATACTGTACTGGCATTCGGCACCATATAAAAAAAACAGCCAAAATTATTACCGAACAAATATTTGTTTTTAACAACATACCTTTCCACAACTGAATTACAGAATTAGGGTACAACAGCTGTTTTAAAGTTATAGACCGTTTGTATCATTGATATGAAAACAAGAATGTGTCCTCAGTACACGAATGCCCCACTCGCACTATCATTTTCCATGTTCAGTGGACCGTGAAATTGGGGTAAAAACTCTACTTTGGCATTAAAATTAGAAAGATCATATCATAGGGAACATGTGTACTAAGTTTGAAGTCGATTGGACTTCAACTTCATCAAAAACTACCTTGACCAAAAACTTTAACCTGGAGCAGGACAGACGGACGAACAGACGGACGGACGGACGGACGGACGGACGAACGGACGCACAGACCAGAAAACATAATGCCCCTCTACTATCGTAGGTGGGGCATAATAAGTGCAGTACAAATAACTACATTTAATTCATTAATAATATTTCTCAATTTTTCATAACACTAATTCATTTTATCATTTTCAGGCATGGCTTCAAAATTTTAAGAAATTAAGCTTGCTATCTTATAAAAAGTCATATGTGCATAAACAGTGCAAATTGATGTGTCCATAGTACTATTACTTTCAATTTTAATTGCCAGAAAATATATGGTTGCAAATTTGGAATTGCTTAGTATAAGTCAATTGGTCTAGTTTGAAGGGTTATTACAATACTACTTTGAGAAAATTAATTTATTTGAAGTGCTTTGCCTTTGTGTATATATTGGCATGAAATGACAAAATGGTGCTAGGGAAATCTGTAAAATAAAAAAATCACATTTCTAATACATCTTATGTGCATATCCTACCTCTTGGATACTCAATTATTTCTTTTGATTCAAAGAACTTTCCTAGCATACAATTGATATAAAAAATGCTAAACAAAACTTTTTACAAATGATTCAATAATATGAAAATGTTAAAAAAAAAATCAGGCAAAATGCTGAAATCAATAAAAAACAAGAATGTGTCCAAACTACACGGATGCCCCACTCCCACTATCATTTTCCATGTTCAATGGACCGTGAAATTGGATAAAAAATATAATTAGGCATTAAAATTAGAAAGATAATATCATAGGGAACATTTGTACTAAGTTTCAAGTTGATTGGACTTCAACTTCATCAAAAACTACCTTGACCAAAAACTTTAACCTGAAACATGCACTTTCATTTTCTATGTTCAGTGGACCGTGAAATTGGGGTCAAAAGTTTAATTTGGCTTTAAAATTAGAAAGATCATATCATAAGGAACATGTGTACTAAGTTTCAAGTTGATTGGACTTCAACTTCATCAATCAAAGCGCGAAAGTGCTGTAAAGGCAGTTAATTACAGATTGTGTGTATTTCTAGTCCAGTTATATCATTATCTTCCATAGAACAGAGGTGGTTTGTAGTATTTAAGATTTAGAGTTCTCTTGTACCTAGTTCACCTATATCTATAGTCTACTGTTTACAGTATATTTTCTGTACCTCGCCATGAAATGCATTTTTAAGACATAAGAACTTTTCCTTTTTAATGTAAATAAAACTATTTTTAATTATTGATTATATACACATATTCAATTACTCCTATCCTATGAAAAATAATTCACAAAGATTGACTAGTCTCCGTTCTGTGTGTATTGCTAGAACATCAAGTAACATAATGGTTAATGTACATAGTAACATGTCAACTCTTTTGAAGACAGAACTTTTTTAAAATTCTCCCTCCAAGCAAAATTATTTTTCAGTATAAACATGATAAAGTTATCTACCTGTATTAATGACCTAGAGACTCTCAAGAGCCTGTGTCGCTCACCTTGGACGGTCTATGTGCATATTAAACAACAGACACATATTAAATGACAAAATTGTGTTTTTGATGATGGGGATGTGTTTGTAGATCTTTCTTTACTGAACATTCTTGGTGCTACAATTATCTCTATCTATAATAAACATGGCCCAGTATTTACAGTTGAAAATATTTTTTTTAAAATTAACAAAAAATACAAAAATTTATGAAAATTGTTAAAAATTGACTATAAAGGGCAATAACTCTTTAAGGGGTCAACTTAAAATTTTGGTCATATTGACTTATTTGTAGATCTTACTTTGCAGAACATTATTGCTGTTTACAGTTTATCTCTATCTATAATAATATTTAAGATAATAACCAAACTCTGCAAAATTTCCTTCAAATTACTAATTTGGGGGCAGCAATCCATCAACGGGTTGTCAGATTTGTCTGAAAATTCCTGGGCAGATAGATCTTCACTGAAGAGACAATTTCACCCTTGTCAGATTTGCTCTAAATGCTTTGGTTTCAGAGTTATAAGCCAAAATCTACATTTTACCAGTATGTTCTATTTTTGGCCATAGTGGCCATCTCGGTTGGTTGACCGGATCTAACCACACATTTTTAAAATTAGATACCGCAATGATGATTTTGGCTAAGTTTGGTTAAATTTGGCACAGTAGTTTCAGGGAAGATTTTTTGTAAAAGTTTATGGACGACGAAACCAAGTGATGAGTCAGGTCAGGTGAGCTAAAAAGGAGTGTTTAATCAAGGTAACAATGACATCTGGTGGCCATAAAAGCTGTCTCATTAGCATTTTAACCACTTCCCATATTTGCTTTTAAGACAATAGAAGAAAATTATTCAATGCAAAAACAAAACTTACTTGTAAAAATGAAATTCTCTTTACAGTATGAGTTTTTCTCTTTGTTGGAGATTGTACAGTAGTACAGTCCTGTAACTGCTTATACCCATTTCTTATCCCCTTTAGTTTGATAAACTCACAGAATATCATATATTTACATTGTGCCACATCTCCTTATTTTTATATGCATTACAATAACATGAACAATTGTAATTCAAATCTATAAATCAAAGCAAAATGAGTTTCACTACTTTCATTCATGCATCCTTTGGAAAAATATAAGTTCTAAAATGACACAATATATGTTTATTTATATAAAAATAATATTTAGTTTTCGACTCTTAACAGGTATAAACAAGAATGTGTCCCCAGTACACGAATGCCCCACTCGCACTATCATTTTCCATGTTCAGTGGACCGTGACATTGGGGTAAAAACTCTAATTTGGCATTAAAATTAAAAAGATCATATCATAGGGAACATGTGTACCAAGTTTGAAGTCGATTGGACTTCAACTTCATCAAAAACTACCTTGACCAAAAACTTTAACCTGAAGAGGGACAGACGGACGGACGAACAGACGAACAGACGAACGGACACACAGACCAGAAAACATAATGCCCCCTACTATCGTAGGTGGGGCATAAAAATGCACAGCTGTGTCATGATTTGTGAAATCTGTGCTGAAAACATAGGCATTTATGGTGTTTGAGTAATTCCATCTGTGAAGCTCAACATTAGCTCGTCAGTTGGTGGTGGACAGTTATAAATCTTTCCTGCAGGATGAATGTACATCTGTTCAGGAAAACCAATTTCACAAATCAAAACTTTCCTCTAGATTTCTCCTACAATATTCATCCAGTTTAGTTCTTTTGATTTAACGGGACACCGTCCTGATTTTTAATTTTGTAAACCATTCAGTCTCTTGGTTACAAATGGTGCATGAAAATAGGATGGGAATGCATGGCAGTAGACAAGTCTCTATAAAGTGGGTATGTGCCCTGAAAAAAGTTTTATAACATTAGCTTTTTTGAAACTTGTGAAAGATTTGTGCAACACACATACCTAAATAACTATAACATAGGTGGAGAGCATCATTCATGTCAATGTTTTGTTCCTGTTTACATTGTCATTGATATTTGTCAAGAAAGCCCGAGGCATAGCTCATGAATTCTTAATTGTCATTACAACCGAAATTTACATAATTACTGCTAAAATAATTATCAGTATAATATATCTCTTGTAGAAAAACCATACAATTGTAGTATTAACCAAAAAATGTCAAACAGATGATATTGAATCGTAATCCCAAAAGTTATGACGTCTTGAATTCACCCCCCTTTTTATTCTAAAACGATAATTGCGGTTGCAAACAGACTTTGGTTTACTTGCATGGCGATTATATAAATAACAGTATATATTTCTTAAAGAAAATAAAGTTTTACCATGAATAGTTTCCTGAACGTAGTCGTTTTCAGTAAAATGTGCCTTGCAAACAACAGCTGATTGATATGGGTTCTACGATTGCATCGCACATGACAATCTACGTTTGAGCCATGGCGTTGATCCAACTTTTCCTTCTTATTAAGTCATTTAGAAATGCAAGTCCTCCTCTTAAATGACACTCAGGTACACACCAACAAGGACTAGGCATCGTTAATTGTGTGATTGTTTTGCAGTGCAAAAACGGAAGTTAAGGACGGAACAGACTGGTCTCACTAATAAGAGACAAGAAGAATTTTAGAGACAAACAGCGACAAGAAGTTTAATTTAGTGACGAAGCGACAATAACTAACAAGGGACAAGCGAATCGTAATTCTCTCACGAGGCTATTCTCATTTGATGTGATAGGGTGAAGCTACACCTATCAAATATGTCCCTATGAAAAAGAAGAATTTCACTGTTAGAAAGGAAATGATATTGCATGGTTTTGATTCAATAAATTCTTTAACCCTTTCCTCCATTGAAATTTTTTTTTTGCATACTTGATTTGCATAGGATTTTTTTAATAAAATGCTGAACATATGCTTTAAAGTATTAAGGCATTGCGAAAAACAACTATTTCATTAAATAAATTTAAGTCGGATATTCCTATGATATTCCTTTTCATATTGGATACAAATTTTATTAAGTCAACTGCAGACACTTTGTAGTCAAAGTGTTTTAACTGAGGTACTACACAGGCGTCAAAAGGCGTCATTATGGAGTAAGGGGGGTGGCGTCAAAAGGCGTCATTATGGAGGAAAGGGTTAAAAGGAAATTGATTTTTTTTTGTTTTGATGGCCAATTTTTAGCGTGTGCATAAAATATATTTTTTTTTTATATCTAATAAAAACTAATCCCTTTCTTCTTAATAAAAACATATTTTTATCTATCAATGTACAGTAATATAGAAAATGTTTTATAACCGCCCCTATAATAAAAAATAATGCATGTTTTTTTAAATATCTATGGGGAATAAGTTGTTGCAATGACATTTTTTTTATTTATGTATAGTCGCTATATAGTCTTCTTGACGCTTCTTCTCGCTAAATTAATTATATTGTCGCTTCTTATCGCTATTTTAATTTTATTGTCGCTTCTTGTCACTTTTTGACGCTTCTTGTCTTTAATTAGTGGAACCCTATTCAGGAACGATAATTTCATATTTTACATAACCGAGACCGAAACAACTATAACGTCATACGGCTTCACGTACAGAAATACTTTAAATTGTATATTATGCAATAAAATTCACGATCAGTCGACTTTTAATTATAATATCATGTTATATCAACGAGTGAAATGATTTTAAAATATCTTTAGATCGCAAATAGTACTCGAAATTGAACGGACCTCTTTCCACACGGAATTCGAATAATGATAGTTTGTAATCAGATTGACTGCTTATAATGCAAAAGACACATTAATAAACAGATTTTTAAAACAAACAATACACACTAATCGTTTCTTTATTTCCCAATGTAAATG
The DNA here is from genome assembly GCF_963676685.1 of Mytilus edulis. Classification (NCBI taxonomy): domain Eukaryota; kingdom Metazoa; phylum Mollusca; class Bivalvia; order Mytilida; family Mytilidae; genus Mytilus; species Mytilus edulis. Next base: position 62,228,918 of record NC_092345.1, read on the forward strand.
AAAGGAACAAAAACCAATACATACCACAAAAAGTAGAGGAGAAATTTAAACATTTCCGGATCTATTTCTTGCAAAATGACCCCCAGCAAAGATTTGCGTAAGGAAAGATGAACCCCATGACTTGAAAGTCAGGCCTTAAAGCACTGCCTTTAAAAACTACCTTGACCAAAAACTTTAACCTGAAGCGGGACAGACGGACGAACGAACAGACGAACGAACGAACGAACAGACGGACGGACGAACGAACGAACGGACGCACAGACCAGAAAACATAATGCCCCTCTACTATCGTAGGTGGGGCATAAAAAATTGTTTGTTTATAATAATTGGTTTTAATATATGTAAAATTGAAGATCATTGGATCAGTAAAACAACAAATCTGTTTCTCCTCTCTGCATAAAAGGGATGAAAAAATCAAAGATTTTTTTTTTTAATTTTCCTTTTCAAAAAGAATTAAATTCATAATAAAAAGAACTAAATTCATTATTAAAAGCAATAATTTCCTGATATATCCATAAATTATCCAAAATAAACATAAAATATTTACATCCTTACAAATTCCAACAGAAATAGCACTAAATATGATAACATACCATTTTCCCCTGTAATTCTGTTGTCAAACTGATGAAGAAGATTTTCAACTTCCTGAAATATACATTAAAAGTCTAATTACCATATCTTTGTACTAACAGTTTTGGTTTTCATAATATATATTATATCAATGGGTTTCCCCCCCCCCTAGTGTATGTAAATTCATTCATTTTCCATTGATATTAAAACTTTAGTCCTTTATAAGTTACAAATGCACTCTCACTAAATATATACTTATGTTAGCCATATTCTAACAGACTTAAAGGAGTAGGTTCAGTAAGACCCCTTTTTGGCCTCAAAATATAGCAGTTTTAGAAAACTGTGAAAATGTAATCGTTTAGATATTTATCGCAAAGTATAATGCTTCTGCTACATAAACATGGGCTGTTTTTGACAACACAATGCACATATATCGGGTACTAGCATCATTAAGTCATGCTAAATTACTGAAATCTTCACAATTGTAGCATTTTAGTTAAATTTTAGACGGTTTCCGTCTGAAATGAAAGTGGCCGCATTCGTGTTCATTCATGATATTGAAATGTAAGTTGTATTTGATGATAATACATGATATATATAAAGGTTGAGGATGAACACGGATGCGGCCACTTTCATTTTTGACAAAAACCATCTGAAAAGTGACGATTTTTGGCATATTTGATAGATTTTTCATATTTAAGCTTGAATCAGGGCGTTTTAAATGACTTATTAAGTTGAAATCTTCCACATTAAATAATTGAATCAATTGAAATAGACACTTAAGTGTTTAGAAAGTGTCTAAAATCTTTCGTTAGATGAACTTGAAAATTGAGGCCGAAATCGGCCCTTACCGGACCTACTCCTTTTATAAATATACATGTTTTTTTTCTAAATTGAGTAATTATATATTAATGGAAGATTTTGTTTTATCAGGATTATTTTAACTTATTTGACTTAATCACTGATACAATGTTACCTGGTTTAATGTGACCATTCTGTCTTGGTCTGGGTGGTTTTTGGTAGGATCTTTACGATGACGACCAAAGACTTTAAGAGCATTATCTGTCCATCCCTCCATCTGATATCTGATCAGTGTCAACTTGTCTTGTCCTTCTAGTAATGTCTCTCCACCATATTTCTCTGATTCCCTACTTAATAACTGAAGAAAAAAAAAACATTTGACAAAATCATGTAAAATTCTTTTGATTTATATTTATTCTGCATTACCTATATACGAACCTATTAAATTTCTCCTACAGGTGTAGATGGCACCACCATATTAACATGTTACAGGTAAAACAGTTAATGAAAATAATGTTATATCCTTTTTTCTATATAAAAGAATATTAAGCAGAGCTTGCCATTTGGTGTGAGCCTAGGCTCTATGTTGAAGGCCATACTTAGACCTATAATGGTTTACTTTTAACTAATTGTGACTTGGATGGAGAGTAGTCTCATTGACACTCATACCATATCTTCTTATATCTATTATAATTCGAACAACCAGAACCTACCACTTCCCAGTTCTTCATATCAATAAGGAAAAGTTTCAACTTCTCATCATCTGGTGGTCTCCTAAACTGTCCTTCAGCATTGCTGTAATTATACAATTAAAGTTATTAAAGTACTTAAACATAACATTAACATCTATGCCATTGATCTTCATAAAAGATTGGTACATGTATAACAATACCACTAAGATAGTATTAAATACATAAAATCACTGATTTCTTAGGACAGTTAACAAAAAATAGTTGGATAATTTCTTTAGAATATGAAATAATAAATATTTTGCTACTCAATAATTTAAACATAATAATCATTACACATTACAACTGTGTGAAAATATAACATTGCTTTTTGGGGGAATTTTCAAATTATGTAAATAATACAACTTAAAGCAATCCCTATAATCATATCCATAATGATAATTCAGTATGCCATTACAAATTAAGTACACTGTCATCTTATAACACTAAAGCATGGCCAGATCGTACACTACATACAATGCAAAATTACAATAAAAAAAAAAATCATGCCACAACAACTGGATCAGGATGTAACTGCTTGGAATTTTCTCTTTTCTTAGCCACAACATACAAGCCATGGGATAATTTAGGGTTAGACATTCAAATCAAAAAATTTGTAAAGATTCCTCAGAACCCAGTGTCTCGCCTTCTTTTGCTGTTAATCGTAGGCTCAACAAAAAAAAAAGGAGAAAAATCAATCAAAATATTCCTCTTGATACTATCTTTTGATTTTGATAAGAAGCTTCTGTCCAAGTTTGGTAAAAATCCAGGATAGTTTATGAATCTGTTAAATGTTTTAAAATATTTGTGGACGCCACAGATGATGACTATGACGCCGACAGAATGTAGGATTGCTATGTCTCGCATTTTCGACTAAAGACTAAAGTCGAAGGCTCAACAAAAATTGAGCACTGATTCCTTAACTATTTCACAGAAATAAACACTTTCTAACAAAGTTAATAATTAACAGACAGACCAGAAAACATAATTTATAATGGTGTAGGCTAGGCATTTAAAAATCACCTTTTTATGTAACCTGTGTCTAGTTTTACCCATGCAGTGAGTTCACATGCATACATGTGCTTCAAGTGTACCATTACATATATATATTTATATAAGTTTATGGTATGTGACTGATTTACACATGCAGGTCTTTGAAAAATCTTTAAACAAAATTATTATCAAAGATTAAATACCTCTTTGTTTTTAAATGTAATGTTATAAATAAAAAATGTGGACATCATGATTAACTGAGGAAAAAAAGAAGCTTGTAAAAGTTGCTTTTGTTAATAAATTGAAGAAACAATTTTTTTTGTTTATTTTTTTGAATACTGAAGAAATGAAAAGAATAGAAATAAATGTTATAAGTTTTCTGGAAAAAAAGAAGATATCTAGTAAATAGAATTCTGAATTTTTTGTTATATTTTGATTTAGTGGTCAGCTGAGAGTCTGTAACCATTGAGAATCTAATTCTATATTACTAAAGGTCTAGGCCATATCACCAAGGTGAAAGTCAAGTTATATGTTGACTGATGTTGAAGTGTAGACATTAAAGACTGAAGCAGATTCTTCACCTTGCATTTCATATACATATATAATCTACGAAAGGTACATATCACAAGAATCAACGAAATAAAAAATGGAAACTTTCAGCTGTAAAATTCAATTCTATGATAATTAACACAAAATAACAGTTAACCATAAATTAATGAAATTATGCATATAATTGAGAACAAATTTGCAATATGGAGTGACCATTACAATGATAAATTTAGTTTTGCTAGTAATCTACCACAAGATGTACCAGTACATGCATGTATCCAGGTACATGGACATTTAGAATTTACAGTTAATTAAACTAAATAGACAGTTTAAAGTCATTGTTTCTAAAATTCTTCTTTCAAAATTTGATTCTATCTAGATCTGTAATTCATCATATATGTTTATGGAAAACAAGATCATAACCTGCAAATTCCATATCTTGACAACAGTAGCTATAAAGTAACCCTTTCACCCCTAAATGACAACTATGGTATATTCTGGACAAAGGGAAGCTATTCCATTCTAGCAGTGAAAGGGGTACATGTTGACCTTGAACCATTCTTACCTCTTTCTTATTGCTCTACAAACAAAGCAGTAAAATAAAAGATTTTTTTTTTCATACACAAATCTATAAGAAGATCAATGATGATAAAGCAATGACACTGACTGTAATAATGATATAAAGGCCTTCACCTTGTAAATGATAAACAGTACCTCCATGTTTATTTACTTTGACCAAACAGTATGGATATCTTTACATGATGTTCTGTTGTAAATAAAAATACTTATCGACCCCAATAAAGAATGAAATAAAGAATTTATGACTGTCAGTGATTTCTGGCAAATAATTAACATTAAACATAAAACTCCTATCAAATTTCTTTCAAAAGTTCAAAAGTTCTTATTTTACAAAGAAGAACAAAACAATCTTTGAAATTAGAACAACAATAAATTAAAACTTTATTTTATACAAACTTCAATGGTGCTTGTATTCTGTTATCTCATATTGTATTTTCTTGTAGTGTTCTATTGTATTTTCTTGTAGTCTCTTATATATTTCTTGTACTTTCATAGTGGGAATATTATTTCTGTAGTTTCAGAAGAAGGTTGTGTAATTTTTTGTTTGTGTAACTGTTGAGGGATCCTGATATGGCAAATCTCAATTAAAGTCAGCATAGCAATATAGTAGCTATAGCCCACATAAATGAGCATAAAAGACCAAATAATTGCTCCAAAACAAACTACATCCAAGGCAAATATAAGAGGTTTCTGTGTGTAAACCAAAACAGTCTCAGCAAATCATACTGGCTTAAAGCAGAAAGACAGTTAGAATTAATAATAATATATTTATCAAAAATCAATTAATTTTGGTCCTTGAGAAACACTCTGCATACCAATGGAATTTTGAGTTCCTGTCTGAGCAAGTCAGCCTCAACCTTCAGTGTAAACAAGAACCTATCTGCCCAACAATCACCAGCCAGGGAATGTGAAGCGAGGGTTCTCCACTTAGGTGATGAGACTAGGCGTCTCATCAGCAGCCAGGTATTGCAAGGTCTGCATTGGGGATAGCCCATGTACTAGTAGAGTAGCAGGGGTCTATCAAACTGGCACTGGAATAAATTTGATAAAATTTGTCCCCGAAATACTTGGGGATGAATGAAATTTTAGAAATGACCAATGATAAAATTCCATTAAGGAAAAACTGAAATAAAGAAAAATATATTTCACTAGTTAAAGCTGAGTTGTTTCTCTAGTCATGAAACAATACTGAAGGTGTTAGGAAGGGGAAGGTGGGAGGTAAATGGAATAATAGCACTGTAAACTCCATCAACTTGTCAGGCCGCTATGAACCAAGAAACTGATTATACAAAGACCATGCATATGGCTTTACACACAGATTGGGTACATCTAACATACAGGGGGAGGAGACTGACCGTACTGACCCTCAAATAATATACTAATTATTGTGTAATATGTATGAACATGGAAGTATTATATTGACAGGAACTACTACGACCCGACTTCAAACGTTTCATCTGCGATGCTGCTACAAATTTAATGACATGTTAATAAGCATGAAACAAGGCATGTTATTTACATACCGGCGTGTGGTGCCCTACAATATTGTCATTCTCGGTTGCTTCGGGATTACGGAAATAAACGAAGAAATCGAAAGTTGTGATAAATTCTTAGGAAACAGATATCAGCAATTCTCGGCAGATTCCGTTACCTAACTGTGCCGATTGAGTGATTGATTGATCAATGCGAGTCATCATTAATTCTATAGAAAAACACATTGACGATGGAAATTTGTACCAAATTTATTGAAAATAAATGCCCCATTTTTATTGATTTATTTTTTTCGGTAGAAATTGCACTATATGTAATATATATCGCAAGTTGTGATTATATAATAACTACTGTTTACTCCATTGAGTGGCACACATTTCCTGCATATTTAAGACGATTGTAAATGATCGTTCTGATAAAATCAAAAGATCAAAAAGATTTTTAATAAATGTAGGAATTATTAAGCTTCGCTCTAAATCCAGAGTAAGATCATTGGTTGGTATATACAAATGTCCAGCTGAACCCAGATGTGTTGAAATATTTTTTAGCACTGCAACTCAAGGATTTGTATAGTGACATTATACAAATACTTGTGCGACTGTTCAATAATATATACCAGTATCATTTGGACGGTTTCATTTGGTCGGATAATGATAACATATTTTAGGGGACAGAAATGTATTATATAAATATCTATATAATGTAGTTAGATCTCTGTTTTCTTCTGCTGTATTTTGTTGATTGGTACTTGCTCGATTAATTTTCGTATTGTTAACTGGAAATTTCTACTTTCCAGGATTATCCAGTAACTTAACCATATATATTACTCTAAACTTCACAGTTTTAATATTTATCAAATAAATTTAATGTTAACCGGCGGTAACCGGAACACACCTTAATCGCGATTTAAACTTCACCCACAAACTAATAAAATAATGTCACTCACTATTTCAAATCGTTGTAGAATAATTAATTCTGGGCCGATTTTCATTTTTTATGCATCAGTCGATTTGTTTAAATAAGTTGTTTACGAATAAAGGTCTACCGACGCAATTGAAATAAGTACAGGTGTTTTCCGACAGGTAATATTGTTAAGCTGTCTAGATTAAAACCACATGATTGATAAGAAGTATCTCTGGTCAATTTATGACCGCGGCATCGCAGATAGTCACAAAAGAAATTAACGACAGCGTACTAATTAGACAGTTTCCATATCTTTTCTACAGGGCTACACGGGTTATAAATAAATGCTAATTAATCGTTGTAGTTCCTGTCAATATAATACTTCCATGGTATGAAAGAGTATCATATCCTGCTTTTCCTCTGCTACAGTGATTGTTTGTGAAATGTATCTGATTAAGAAAAGATTAGTGTGCCTCCTTGTGAGATTCCAGTTGTACATGTAACTTCAAAGTGTCAAATGTTAGACAAATTAACCTCAAGATATAACAAGTGGTCTGTGTATGTTAATTAATTGCATCCATGAAGTCAGCATCTTTATCATAAAATTAATTACTTGTAAACTGAAAAGGCTTTTCTGTTTGTATAAACAATACTTATATTAAATATATATTCAATATATATTAGTCTGAATTTTTTTTTCAATTTGTAGACTTTAAGTTCAGAGATTTTGTATGTATGATTAAAGTAAATAGATCATGGAGTTAGAATTTGCCACATAGAAACAATCATTAATAAACTCTCTTTTAAAGCTCTTTGATTAAGAGACAAAACAAGAAAAAAATCAGCCCTTTTTCATCAGCAATCTTACTCATCATCAAAAAGTGTTCCACTGAAACAGAAATTTGGTAAATAGTTGCTTTTATTTTAATTGCTATGAAGGTACTACTGAAAATTTTAAAAAATGTTATCGCTATTGTAATTTTGCAACATATGTATTCAGCATCTGAAAGTAAATTGTTACATTGAGTCATTTTACATGTAAACTTACAAAATCCTGAAAAAAATTAAGTAAACAAAGATTAAAATAATATTTAAAACAAACACAACTGGAAGTGTTCCAAATGACTCGCATGCATATATCTATCAAAATCAAGGCTAATCTGAAATAGTTCTTGAATGTCCCTATAGCTTTATAGTATAGCAAATGTATAGCAATGCTATGGTGTAAACAATTTTTATGTCAAAAACAGAAAATTTGAAAGGTAATTGCAACAAAATCAAATGAATGAATAAATCAATAGATAAACTTCTCACTAGTAATCAAATTCTACTTCATCTCCACTGAAAGAATAAAGTCATTTGTCTTCAATTAACAAATTCTTATAAATGGAACTAGTTTGAAAGCAGTTATATGAACTATAATCTAAACTGTATCATCCCATGTTCAAGTCAAGATATACAGTAGATCTGAAGATCTTTCAAGAAAAAGGAACTCTCAAACTGAGCTTATCTCAATGGTCAAATAAAACTCTGTTTGATGCATGAAATGAATCATATACATAATAGTTTCAGTCTACATATAATTAAGAAGATGTTGTGCAATTGCCAATGAGACAACTCTTTACAAGAGACCAAAATGACACAGAAATTAACAATTAAAGGTCATTGTACGGCCTTCAACAATGAGCAAAGCCCATACTGCATAGTCAGCCTGAAATGACAAATGTGAAACAATTCAAACGAGAAAACTAACAAGTATATGTGTGAAATTTCTGAGATAAACATTTAATCACACAACTTAAATGACCATTGGAGAATAAAGTAAGGTCAATGACATATGGTATCTGTAAGACAGACATACTCTCTGCCAAACCAATCTACATACTAAATATTGACAAGCAGGAAGTAGTTTCATGGCAGAACAGAAAATCCCTTACAACATACAAGTCTACATTATTAAACTCTAGTCAAATGGTCCGCATTACTTTCCATACAAATTCATTTAGTAAGTATAATCAAATTATTACTATTTACCAGAAATAAGGAGCAGAACAGGCAGATGTGAAATCAGCTTACACAATTTCAATACAAAATATAAAATCATTTCTAAGCACATCAGCAGAGTAATATGTCATGAAATGTTTCAGTTCAGACAAATTATTAAACAAATAGACATAAAAGAGGAGATCTATAAACTTCCGATCTACAAGTGGGGAACATTGCAACAAACATTGCATTAAAATTTCTTGGAAAAAAGAGTGACTAAAATAAAAAAAAAAGTTAATTAAAAAATCTGCTCTTTAATGACAATGACAATTAATAAAAAAAAAGAAAAAGATAAGGGTCAAATCACATGTCAAAAGAGGAAAACTTTTTATATTCACCACACAGATAATGACCTACTTACAAACAAATTTTTCGAATTTCATTCATCCAATGATCCACATTTCCTCTAATTGATTTGATGTTGTTCTTCATCTCAACCTCTCTCTGATTTTGTACGGTTTTAAACTCCTCTACCAGATCACGCCACCTTTCTACATGACCTTGAAGGTTTGTGAGAACCTGGGTGTCTCTGTCACTCAAAAGGATAGTAAAATGAGTGGATAGTTTAACCCAGGCTTTCTCACTTACATGTAGTCTCTTAGCTGTTGTAAGGTTAGCTTCCTCTGTCACCTAATAAATGTGAGAAAATAGTTTTCACTGAATAAAGTCTCATAATAAGATACACTTGAAGTAAATGACATTCATCAATTAAAAAATACATTTAGATTTTTTCTTTATATAAAACTGTCTTCGTTATCACAGGGAATTTATTACAGAATAAAGTTATACTGTACTGTAGCAAGCTGTCATTATTCATTTTTACCTAGTGTCATTACACTTGGATAATCTATCTCAGTATTTGGTCAAGAAGTATTTCAGGATACCTTAAAGTGTGATAGACAAACAGACAGAATGGAGGAAACAAATTGTTCATCTGACACATCAATGTATTTAAGAAATAAACCAATATACCTTTAATGCTAAGCTGTAAGCTGCATTACTCCATAATTCTCTTTCATCAGTTAACATGCTGACTTGTTTTTCTAGCCTCCTCCTTTGTAACTCATACAATCCATGATATTCTGATAATAGTGAAGCATTCTTCTGTGCCTCGGACAATGCTTCCTTAAGCTAAAATAATATTTACATAGATGATATATATATAGAATATATGTGCATTAAAACTATGATTAAGGAAAATAACTCAATATTTATTAACCAGTCAGATATAATCCAAGTCAAAAGCATATTGGTAGGTATATGTTAAATTGTTTCTTGTTGTTAGAACATTCTTTACAGAGATCATTGTTTGCCTGTTCATTTATGTGGGGTTTTGTGTAGTTATGCCCGTAAGCCCTTTTACTGTTAATGTATGAGTGCTGGTAGAATGCATGCATCCTCCTTTATATATTAAGGATAAATCCTAGGTGAAATACTTACATCTTCCTGTGCTTGTTTGGCTTCTTTTGTTACTTTCTTGTCATGTTCTTTGACAGCAGATAACTCACTGAAAAATTTCAATCAATCTTAATCTGTCTGAACTACTTTTGATAAACACTTAATTATTTCAGAATCAAATCTTTTCTATATAATAATATAACATGAAGTTAAATGATGTTTTCATTTTGGTCAAAATACATCAGGAATAAGCAAAACTCCATATTGTTGAGTTGAAATCAAAAGGAGCTTACAAAGTACAAACTCTTACATACGACCTCAAAGAAAATACAGCTTTCTCTCTAAAATCATCTACACTTAAATTTCGAACTATAGATTTTAAATTCCTTTTCTATTATCATAATATAAAACCTTTTGTTTTTAGAAAAGAATGGTTTTTAACCTTATAAATTTTCAGAAGGTTTTATAAAAACCCTTTACCTTGTTAATATACCAATAGTGGATTTAAATCTCATCAGTTCTTCTGTCAATCTCCTGTCTAAAGCTCTCTGTGCAATCACCTCCTCATGTAAACTGAAATATCAAAATATTTAAAGATTGATATAAACATTCTACAATAAAGTCAGTCACAATATCTTTCATCAAATTTTTTTATCTTTATATAATTGCCAAAGAAAAATTACAATAAAAAAAACCCGATTTTTGTGTATAAAAGAAATCTTCCTTCATAAATATATGATTGAAATATCGAAGGAATGCTATAAGGACCTTTCACTGTCTTTTTTCTAACAATGTGTCATATCTTTTCTCTGTCAAGATAAAAGCTTGTTTTCCAAGTGAGACAACACTACTTACCTCATTATCTGTTTTGGTACATTATTAATCAAGTCTCTGTACTTATTTCTGACTTCAGACAAAAGTTCTCCTCTTTCTGCACATTCTATGGTTGTCTACAAATACATTTTTTGTCTGTTATATTTCTAAAGAAATACCATTAAAATTTCTTTGTAAATAAATTATTGTTTCAACTTTATAAATGTGCTTATTGTTGTCATTCAAAATTTGAACCTTTTACTTATATTTGATATGTTTATTAAAAGTTGAACAAGGTTATATTCTAATAATTGTATTTTTCTAAATCAGCTGACATTAAAATGACATCTTTATTTATACATACCTGTCGTATCAACTCTGAAAAAATTGTATCAAAGATGGACTGTTCCTTTTTGATCAGTTCTAACAAATTATGTATCTAAAAAATATATATGACATCACATAAATATTCCTTTGTTGATACCATGAGCTGATTCATAATGACCATGCAATCTAATCTAATACATTTTTTGAATTATGTCTCTCTTATTCATACTGTACACTGCAGAAGAAAAAAAAGTTTACAGATTTGTTTGGTGTAATTGAACTAGTATATCAACATATATAAATCATTAAGTTCATATATTGGCTGAGATTATACAATATTAGGTAAGAGATCATATTTTCAGTTTTTTCCTGTTGACATTAAAAAGTTTATCTATTAAAATCAAATCTTTATGCTATATATGGAACTACTATTATAGTTTTTTTTTTTAAGATTTAGTTAATGACTGTGTCTTACACCAGACAATATTAGGAGCTGCAAGTCCTGACATTGCTTAAATTGAAAGCTTTCGGTTCACTATTAGAGACAAAAAGAGCTTAACCCTATAAAATATTTCCATTTTGTAGTTTTTCATTTTTTTTCTGTTGTGTAAATCAACCCAATATTTCACTTTTTAAATGCATGGTAATGTGCATACCTGGGTAGGACCTTTCACTTCAACTTCTGTTTCTGTAATTCCTAACTTTATCATCATTTTATTAAATGTTTTCTTTAGTTGTATAACTTCATAGCGACTTGTGGGTTTCCTGTAAATCAATAGCAGGAACAAAACTGTACAAAATCTTACAGGATACAAACATTTTATCAACCAATCTTAGTCTATCAAAAAAAAGTTATTAATTTTTTAAGTCATTGCTTCAAGTACTAACAAAATATATAATCATTTTATAAGAATAACTTCCTGTGAGCATATTCTGTTTAAATGAAGGAAAATTGCATTTGTTTTGATATACTAATGATTAAAATCTGTAATTACAACAAGAGGATTTTAAATCCATCAAAATCATAATATTGTTGCTGCTGAATCAATTGATAATGATATACTTATCATGAAGTACTCAATAGTATTGTCTGATTAGACAAAATCAAATAATTTAAGACTTACATCGAGGGAAACAGCACCAAATGTTTCTCATGATCCTGTATCTGTGTACTGTACTTGCTAAAATAAAATGAAAAACTCATAAGTTTATTTCATAAATGACATTTATTAATATAAATGTACTGAATTTAACCCTAAACTTGGTTTTTATAGCTGATTCTCATATATTAAGAAATTTTATCCCCTTTCCTTCATGAAGTGATATTTCAATGGGGTCAGCATATCTGTCTCAATCTCAATCACAAATAAATATCTTAAATAGTAAATTTTATAAGTATAAGAAACAATTTTAATGAATAATGTTTAGTTGTTTTAACTATTGATCATTGATTGTATAAAGTTTTATACTGTTAGTGTCTCATAAGTCAGTATTTATGGCTGGATATTGATTGTTTTATGTGTAAAAATTATAATTGTTGTATATGTTTTATGACAATCAATATGTGACACTTTCATAAACAAATTTATTTAAAAAAAAAAATTTAATTTAATAGTTCTAGACTTTTTGACTTAATCTTCAGAGATTTATTACAATCACACTTTTCTACTTCATGAAGTATTCTTTTGAAATAAAAGTGCATTAATTTCTAAACTTTCAGGAACATAACATAGAATATCTTGAAACTCTTAAAATAATTCTGTAGTACCTTTGTTTTAGCATTGTGTCTAACGCTTTTTTTTGAGATCTCAATGTCATACAATATGAATTAATTTTGACCTCATTTAAAAAAATTAATCTGTTTATAGTGGCTTAAATCTACATACACAAATTGTAAATATCCAGAAGTTTTCAAGAAAGGCATGGCTAACAGAATTTTGGTAACTTTTCTGCATTTGTTTTAATCTTGAAGTAGCAATGGGACAAATAAAATATAATGATTTTATTCTTATTTATTAAACATTATTCCTAGCTATGAAATAATACGATCTAAGTAAGATAGTTTTTAAAACTCAGTTGTGAAAATTTTTGTTGTCCTTCCTTTGCATAATGTTTCTATTAAAATTCTGTACTTACTCTTCATGAAACTCTAACCCCATCACACCTTTGTTCTTCACAATGTGATATTCCTCTGGTATTAAGGTATCTGGTAACTGTAATGGCTGCAGAACAAATTTGATATAATTTATGATTTAGTAAATCAAATAATTCAATCTCAATTTATTTTTTAATATTTTTGTTTTATTTCTCTGAAAAGACCAATGGATATAGCATAATATAGTTTTTCAGTTCATTAAACCTAAGTCCATCCCTAATTCAATATATTTAGATTTTTTTTATATTTCTCTATCTCTTAAGTTCATTTGAATACCTAAAATTCTTTATTTTCTATGCAACCATTCATAACTGCATAATTTATGAAGCCTTTTATTCTTAATCTGGTATTTTGCATAATGCTGAATCAGGGTATAAGTTATTAAAAACTATGCTCTGTAATGGCAGGCTAGTATCATGGGATACACCAGGGCTCACACTACTTCAGAATTATAAGGAGAAGTGACTTCTCTTTTTGAAACTGATAGGGAGAAGTGGTGAGATTTGAAAGAGAAGTGCTCATTCGCGCGGTGCGCTACAATGTTTGGATTTTACTTTAGTATAAAGGGTCATATGTAAATAATATTCTTTTTATATTATTCAATTCATATCCAAGTATACAATTAAAGTAACATTTCAAATTAAAAGTTTTACTAAGGTTCTTGTGAGAAACTACCAACTAAATATTTAATATCTAGCACTAAAAAAAAAAAAAAATATTTTAAAAAATGTAAAGAAAGTATAATATATCAATTACAATTTAATTCAAATCTATCTTGTGTATGAAATTCAGTGTTTCTCATCAAAAAAATATAAAAGTTATTAAGCTGGGCCATAATATAATTAATAGTCTCAGAGTTAAGTAACTTTGAAACAATCCATAAAAGATATAGGGAATTATATACACCAATCAATTAGATGTAACCAAAAGTCTCTTAATGCGTGTGGAATATGTAATTTTTCCTTTTGGGATTGTTCAGGACTGTGTTCATTAGACGTTCGCGGTACCGCTATGTATGTATTGTAACGTCACGCTACTTATGACGTTGAGATTTATGTACAAGATGAGTTTAGAATCATTACAAGTAGAAACAGCTAGTATTTCTTATTGTGCCTAACAAGTCTTATAATACCACTCTAAGATATTGGTGCCGTGACCAGGATGAGTTCCAAACTACGTTCGATACGTGCAGGACACAGAAGTGTTATTTCCCGACTTTTGAAGAAATTTGAGGACATCCGAGACGACGGAGATGAGCCCGTGAACACTGAAGAGTTAACTAAAATTGTGAACAATCTGTTGAAGAAACAAGAGACACTACAAAAATTAAATGAGGACATTCTAGAAAATCTTGATGAAGGAGAAGTAGAAGCCGAGATCGTCGATTCAGATGAGTATGCTTACACATTAGATGGAAAAATAACGCAAATACAAAAGCTCATTCTTGTCAATACATCCGCACTCAATACAAATGCAAAAGATTTCGTCAGTTATAGCGGCCCTTCTCATTCCGCCCCTGCTCAGCCCGCTCATGATCAACAAAGTTATGCTCAGTCCGCTCATGATCAACAAAGTTATGCTCAACCCGCTCATGATCAACAAAGTTATGCTCAACCCGGGAGATACACTAAACAGAATACATGTAATTCAAACTTCCGTGAACCGGAAACTCAGTTTTCACGTAGTAACACTATAGTAAATGAGTACAACAAGTTGCCCAAATTGAATCTCCCTACCTTTGATGGTAATATTATGCAGTGGCAGTCATTTTGGGATTCATACGAGACATCCGTTCACGAAAACACTACTCTTGGAAATGTTCAGAAATTTAATTATTTGAAGTCACTACTCCATGATGAGGCATTGAAAACCGTCACAGGGTTTGCGCTTTGACATGCAAATTATGAGAAAGCTATTTCTTTACTGCAAGAAAGATATGGACAATCGCATGTAATAAGACAGAAGTATATGCAAGCACTAGTTGATATACCAGCCCCTAAATACACGATATCTAGCATGAAAAACTACTACGATGAAATTGAGATGCACATTAGAGGTTTGGAGTCATTAGGTCAAAGTGAAGACACATATGGAGCGTTTTTAGTGCCCATTATTATGAACAAACTACCCGGTGAAATCCGCAGAAATCTTGCCAGACAATATAGATCTACAGATTTACAACTGAATGAATTACGCCGTGGAATTTTCGATGAACTTTATATTATGGATGCAGGAAAAACTTCAGAACAGTTAGAACCCCCTACAGCTACAGCCGCCTTTCTGACAAATACAAATTCTAGTAATCGAAATAGAGGTAACAAGAATACAAACGCAAGTAACACTAAACCCAAGCCACACTGTGCGTACTGTAAGGAGCCACACTCGTCTGTTAATTGCACTAAAGTATCTGATTACAATGGCCGAATGTCAATCGTGAAAAAAGACCACTTATGCTTTAACTTTCTAGGACACCATAGCTTATCCGCATGTAAATCTACAAAAACTTGCAACAAGTGTCACAAACGTCATCACACCAGCATTTGCAAAGACAATGTTAAAACAAATGAAGACAACAAACCAACAGGGGATGTAAGCGTAGGCACAATTCAACACAACGGGGAGGAACCAGACATTATTTTACACTCACAATCGCCAGATCGTGTACTTTTGAAGACAGCAATTAACCCAGTAAGTGCAGAACATGAAATACTTGATGCAAAAATATTGTTTGATGAAGGCGCACAGCGGTCATTTATCACAGAGGAATTAGCCGAGAAATTGAAACTCAAGCCTACTGGAACTGAAAGCGTTAACCTATCCGGATTTGGAGACAATACAAATAGTACTAAACTTCGCCATTTGAGAACAGGATTGGTATATCTCATAACTACAGATGGTAAACTGCCGATTCGAGTCTTGATCGTTCCAGAGATCGCAGCACCGATGAGAATCTATGTACGCCAAGCAGCAAAACTTACATATTTGTCAGGAATCAAATTAGCTCACCCAGTAACAGCAGATGAAAACTTTGAAATTTCTATTCTAATTGGAGCTGATTACTTCTGGTCAATTGTTCAGAATGATATTATCTGAGGCGAAGGACCGACAGCTGTTCAATCAAAAATCGGATACTTGTTGTCTGGAACGCTACATTCACACAACTCTGACACAGATGGATACAAGAGAGCTTCAATGATGAACGTGATGATCGCAACAAAAACCGATGAGTACGACTTGGAGAAATTTTGGAAAATAGAGTCACTGGCCACCGAGAAAATTGACACCACAAAGTTAGAAGAACAGATAGATATTCAAAAGACTTATGAAGAGAAACAAATTCGTTACCATGACAACAGATATTTTGTAACGTTACCATGGAAAGAGGATCACCCTACGTTACCGACAAATAAAGCCATTGCACAACGAAGGACGGAAAATGTAATAAGAAGACTAAGCAAAGAACCCAAACTACTTGAAAAATATGGAGAAATAATGGCAGAGCAGGAGAAAAGGGGCTTCATAGAAAAAGTGGATACTACTAACGAGACCGATGAAACTAGCAAAATACACTATATTCCGCATCATGCTGTGAGAAAAGATTCAACTACAACACCAATTAGGGTCGTATACGACTGCAGTTGTAAAGCAACACCAGAATCGCCTAGTCTTAATGATTGTTTGATGACTACTCCACCCAATTTAAATGACTTAGTCGGCATTCTTTTAAGATTTCGTTTACACCAATTTGCCGTTACTACTGATATAGAGAAGGCGTTCTTGAACGTTGGATTAGAGACACAGGATAGAGATGTCACACGTTTCTTTTGGTTCGAAACACCAACAGACCCATCAACTCCACTATCAACTTACCGATTTAAGTCTGTATTATTTGGAGCCACTTCATCGCCATTCATACTGAATTCTGTTCTACAAAAACACTTGAGAGAGAACCGTTGTGAATATACTGACACTTTAATGAAATATTTGTATGTTGATAATATACTGTCGAGTTTTCCTACAGAGAGTGCATTACTGAAATATTTTGATACAGCAAGAGACTTATTCACTAGAGCAGGATTTAACTTGCGCTCATGGGCTTCAAATTCTCAACTTTTGCGAGACCGCGCAAATTCACACAACGTATTAGACAAAGATGAACTCATAAAAGTGCTTGGATTGAGATGGAACACTTGTAACGACACACTTACTTTCGCCAAACCGGAATACACCGATATTGAAGATACACGTCTGACAAAACAACGATTTTAAGACAATCGTCGAAAATCTATGATCCACTCGGACTTATTGGTCCAGTTACTGTGCGTAGTAAGATTCTTATGCAGACTTTGTGGGAGAAAGGATTAAATTGGGATGAACCTCTTACATCTGAAATTACAACAGAATGGAAGTGTGTACTACAAGATATTAATGAATGTTCACATTTGGAGATTAATAGACCGTATTTCAAAGAAAAATCAGACAATGTAGAATTACATGTTTTTACGGATGCAAGCTTGAAAGCCTATGGTGCATGCGCATATTTAGTCAGTGGAAAAGAAACCGTACTTATCATGTCAAAGAATCGAGTGGCACCTCTTAAACAGTTAACAATCCCGAAGTTAGAACTCAGTGCAGCTTTGATAGGCGCAAGACTCGTCAAGCATTTGAAATCATACTTGGATGTTACAAGCGTCACATTATGGAGTGACAGTCAGATAACTTTGTGTTGGCTTACTACTGAGAAACAATTACCCGTTTTCGTTAGTAATCGAGTGAAGGAAATTAACGAAATTACTCAAGAATACCAATGGAAGTACTGTCCGACAGATTCAAATCCGGCAGATATGCTATCGAGAGGAGTAACTGCAATGAAATTCTTAAAATTGGATCTTTGGATGAAAGGACCCGAATGGCTCACTGACAAATCAAACTGGCCACAGTGGAAGAATAAAGAATCACACATTCTTAGCACTACAATTGAGCAAGGACAATCAACTAGTGAACCGCAACAGAAAATCAGATCTTATGAAGGAATAAGTAACATTATGGATATAGAACGCTACAGCTCATACCAAAAACTTTTGCGTATAACAGCATACATGTACCGATTCATAAACAACTGTAGAAATAATGACAAACTAACAGGAAATCTTAGTGTCAATGAAATTCAGACTGCTTCGACTTCATGGATCCGAGATTCGCAACTGCGTAAATACCCGGATGTTATTGAGAGTTTTAACAACAAATCAGAGAAAAATGCGCTAGTGAAGCAACTTAGATTGTACATAGACAAAATGAACATTATCCGTTGTAGCGGGAGAATTAACAATGCACCTATTGATGAATCAGCTAAATTTCCAGTACTAATACCGAACAAAGACAGACTTTGTAAATTAATTGTTATGGATGCACACGCAAGGAATTTTCACTCTGGATTAGAAAGTACAGTGACATTTATTCGCCAGTCTTACTGGATTCCGTCGATTCGACAATGTGTGAAATCAATACTCCGTAATTGCCTTACTTGACGTAAAATTACAGGAAGACCCTATCTTACACCCGAACCACCACCACTGCCGTCCGACAGACTTAATGATTCACCATCGTTTACCGTAACCGGTGTCGACTTCACAGGAGCATTGAATGTGAGAACAAAAAGCAACAGTATTAGTAAAGCATATATTTGTCTATTCACCTGCGCTAACACTAGAGCTGTACATTTGGAAATCGTTGAAGACCTTACAGAACAAACATTCATTCTAGCGTTTAGGAGATTCACCAGCCGCAAATCGTTACCAAAAATCATGATGTCTGACAATTGTATAACATATACCGCAGCAGCGAAGGAAATTGAAATGCTTACAAAATCTACTACTATTCAGGAACAACTCAACATATATGGAACTCAGTGGAAATTTATTCCGAAGCGTGCACCATGGTATGGTGGTTGGTGGGAGCGATTGATCGGCTTGACCAAGAATTGCATAAAGAAAGTGTTAGGACGAGCACTAGTTACTTTTAGAGTGCTAGAGACAATTGTGACCGAGATAGAGGCTATATTAAATGATCGTCCGTTAACCCACGTATCAACGGACCTTACCGATGATGAACCGCTTACACCGTCTCATCTTCTCTATGGAAGACGGATTAAAACTTTACCGTATTCAGGAACAAATAATTTCAACAGTGAGGAGAACGTACAAAACTTAACACATTACACAGCAAATAGACAATCTAGTGTTCAAAAACGCATTATTCACGACTTCTGGAACAGATGGTGACGAGAATATCTCACTTCACTCAGGGAACAACATAGAAACACCGGAAATAACACCCAAATCATTAAAGTGGGCGACATTGTACAGATTCATGATGATACCCCAAGGACAGTGTGGAATATAGCGATTATCGTTAAGTTAGTTTATGGGAGAGATGGACTTTGTAGGTCTGCCATTTTACGCACTAAAAATGGTACGACATCTAGACCGATAAGTAAGCTATATCCAATTGAACTCTTATCAACAGATAATCCGTGTGATTCTAGTGACAATACTATTACTTCAACTAGAAAAGCAAAAACTGATGCCAAGGAGAAATTCAAAAGTTGGATTCAACCGTTCCGTAAAACATAAAGACTGTTTAAGTGTAATTAGTTAAAGTTTTATTTCATTTGAGAGACAATAGTTATTTCATTTTAAGAATTTTTCTTTATTTATTACTTAAATTATCATTCGCGGGCCCCCAGGATGTTCAGGACTGTGTTCATTAGACGTTCGCGGTACCGCTATGTATGTATTGTAACGTCACGCTACTTATGACGTTGAGATTTATGTACAAGATGAGTTTAGAATCATTACAAGTAGAAACAGCTAGTATTTCTTATTGTGCCTAACAAGTCTTATAATACCACTCTAAGATAGGGATCAATATTCTTCTGTCAGCTGTTCCATCCGTGTGTCCGCAGTAATTATTGTGGAAGTACGGATTTCGGTCATTGCTGGTCCGGTTCAGATCCGTAGTTTAGAAATCGGTTAACAATGGCTGACTAATGCAGCCGCTGATGTTATGTTGATGTATGTCCTATAAGTTAGAGTTTATTATTCCCCCTTATTAAAATGAATCTTCACACGTTTAATATCAATGAGGTTAATACATTACACATAGATATAGGAAGATGTGGTGTGAGTGCCAATGAGACAACTCTCCATACAAATAACAATTTAAAAAGTAAACCATTATAGGTTAAAGTACGGCCTTCAACACGGAGCCTTAGCTCACACCGAACAACAAGCTATAAAGGGCCCCAAAATTACTAGTGTAAAACCATTCAAACGGGAAAGCCAACGGTCTAATCTATATAAACAAAACGAGAAACGAGAAACACGTATATATTACATAAACAAACGACAACTACTGTACATCAGATTCCTGACTTAGGACAGGTGCAAACATTTGCAGCGGGATTAAACGTTTTAATGGATCCAAACCTTCTCCCTTTTTCTGAAACAATAGCATAACATCACAACAAAGAAAAACATACGATAAAATATCAATTGGCAGACTTAACTCAATCAAAAAATGTATGTATTACCTTTTTCTGTTTATCTATTATTTCTTTCCTGACAGCACTTTTATCAATTTTATCAGGTCTTTCTAAGTTGGCAGTATCATTGGGGACATCATACAGGAAAGATATATCTCTGGAAATATATATGAAGTTTTATATGGTTCATAGTTATGTATTCAAATTTGTTGAAAATCTAAGTTTGACTGCTTTTAGCAAAACCATGAAACTAAAAGTAAGAATCAGGCAGTGGTTAATGCACATGTAGGATGAAAATAAAACTGCAAAATTTATATTGAAACTTATTCAGAATTTTTATAGTTAGAATGTATATACAATATTTCCTCTTATTTATTAAGCTGTCACATTGAGACATATGTAAGATAAGTTTGGCAAGCAGTTAGGGTGGATTTTCATTCATACTAACACTTGCTCTTTACTCTGGTGATTGGTTTTGTTCTAAACGACATACAAGTTGTTTAAAACTATTATTTATAAATATAAATGGAAAACTGAAAAGGTAAATATTTAATTTTAAAAGGACAGAATCATGAAATGCTGGACATATGGGTAAAACTATATGTGTCAGTCATTTATTGGCAGAACATAAAAATATGGAATTTAAAAAGGACATTTCACTTAATAGTAAGATATACATACTGTCCTGCACCACATATACATGGTGGATTTTCTGTCAGATGCTTAAAACGTTCTCTTCTTTTATGGTTCCATACTCCATTTGGTGGAGGTCTTGGGTAGGACTGTAGTGATAATATAAAAGGTTCACTATCTTTCAAACCTTTTTAAATTTCAACAATAAGTAATTTGACTTCTATCTTTTAACTGATTTTAACTCAAAACTTTACATGTCAAGATTTCCTGAGTAATTAATATATATATAAATATGTTATAGAATTTATAAAATTTACAAAAATTAGCAACCTTTGTTCAATAAACTATATATGTTCTTATCCTTGAATGATCAGCATACTAAATCCTTGACTCTCTACTTAATTGACAAAAATTAATACAATTATTACCTTATTTTTTGTAAATGCCTATTTATATGAATCATTTATCTTAGACATAACAGTTTTTTTTTTATTAATGTCAGAGGGTTTATTATTCATACATACTATTGAGGTATTAAGGTTCCTTGTTCTTGAAGGAGGTCCCAGCTGATCTTTAACAGGAGGTGGTTGTGTGAGAGCAAACAAAACATCTTCAGGTATAAAATCACTCATTAAACTAGTTGGGAGAGGTTTGTTTCTATCAATTCCATGGCCACTGGATTTCAAATCTGGCAACTGCTTATCTGTAAATTTTATTCAAAAATAATTATATATAAAGCACAATAATTTTACATTTAAAACAAGGCAAGATAGTTTTAATAACATATAAAAATGCAATGCACAATAATTATGACCAAGACATTATTATCAAATTAAATAGTGGTAGAAAAATAGGCAAAGAGGAGGCATGTGCACATATAAACTGCTTTGCACTGACCACAATTTGTTTGTGTCTGTTCCAAGTAAGGCTATCTAGACCATGTGCTGTTTTTTATTGTCTCTTTGTTTGTACATGTAGGCTTTTTAGAAGTCTGGTGTGTGTGGCTTAAGCCTTATGTGTCTAATGTTAATGTACTGTATATAATTCATGGTCTTCATGGTCTTATTATAAAGCAATCATTTAATGATTAAACCCAATCACTGAATGTCTTAAAGATGTATATAATACATTTGTAACTTACCTTCAGTAGCCACCAGAGCTTTACTGTCTGTCCCATGAAGGGCAGGAGCATTTGGAGCTACAGAAGTACTCATGTTTCACACTTCTTTCCTAAATGTAAAAATACATTATCTACATGTATTAAAAAGCTACGAATATGGTATATCAATGCATGAGTCAGCATGACACATATAAATCACAGCATACATTTTGTACATGTAGCTGTAAAATTATAATGTAATATGATTATGGGAATCCCCAGCAATGTAGGTATGGCCTCCAGTTAAACTGGGGGGTCTATCAGAATTAAGGTACATGTAATAAAGGAAAAATATTCAAAAATTTAAATTATAAATTTCTGAATCTGTTCTAAAAAGAAATTTTATATAAACAATTCTGAAACATTGTTTGCCTTTCTATCCTAGAATATTATTTGCCAGTTCACTTTCGTGAAATATCAGTTTTCAAATTTTAAATGTGTTATTTCATTTGCACTAGTACCAAGAATGGGGTTACACTTTTAAAGTAATCAACAGTAATGTAAAAAATTGAAATTTTCAATTACATGTCAGTGGCAGATCAAGACATTTTCATAAGGGGGACCCACTGACTGCCTAAGACTTAAAGAGGGGGCACACTCCAGATTCAGTAAAGGTACCAAGAGTTGCTATCCATAGTAAGTCTAGTACTAGAATATGGTGTCTTCATTTGGGGAACCCATTTACCATCAAAGAAATGGATAACATAGTAAGCAATGCATACATAAAAGAGAAGCGGTTTTATTTTAACCCATCCAAAAGTGAGTTATGTAGGTCTTCTTTTGATTTGGCGTTAGGTCTACTTATGCTCATACACATTCGCCCGCTAGGTCTGTTTGCACCCAATTTTTATTCAAATTCCAGTTGAATTCTTTGATATTTTATATTTGTATATGCCATAAAAAATAATATTTTTCTGAATAATAATAAGACAATTGTTATATGAAGTGTTGTTTTTTTGTTTTTTTTTTTGATAATGATGAATTATTAAATTTTATTTATGTATGATTACTGCTATTTATACACAGCTAAAATAAAGTGAAAGGGGGTGAATGTGAAAGGGTGCGAACATGTTTTGGGGTGAATGGATCCAAATTCTTTTAATTCAAATTTCCCTCCACATAGAGCTCTACTAAAATAACTCTTAATAACCATTGACCTATAACTACAAACACACCTTGTTGCCCAAAAATCTGTGCAACTTGAACTTCAACTATTGATGTGCCAAAAACTAATCATCAGCCAGCTGATGTTTTACTGTATAAACATATTAACACTTCTTGTATTCAGCTGTATTTTGTTTCTGATTGACCTTAGATCTGCTCTGAATCACCTTTTGGTGTCAAACAACAATCACCTTTTAATTGTGAGTTGTCAAATTAGTTCTGGAAATCTCCGAATTCGGTAACATTAATGAATTCAGTAACAGTTACCGAATTCATTAACTGAACCATTAACGAATTCTGTAACTTCAGAATTTATTTGGTTTTGACATTTATAAATAAAATAAGGGAATGTTAAGGATTTTGGAACATTTGATAACGGTTTTCATCAACCCATAGACAAATCATTAATGGTAGATAGATTTTAATTTTACCAAGCAGAATTCTAGAAATTTGTCTATAGTTCAGTCTGAAATTGTTTCCAGCATGCCATTTTTTAATCATAAATGCCAAAACCAAATAAACACTGAAGTTTTCGAAATCTTTAATGGTTCAGTTATTGAATTCGGTAACTACAGTTACCAAATTTGTTAACGTTACCGAATTCAGAGATTTCCAGAACTGAAATGTTTTCAATTATGATGTCAAAGTTTACGGAAACCTGTGTTCTTTTACAAAATGCCAGACAAATTTGCATACAAGTGTAAATACATCTATTATTGAATATAAAAAAGAAGAAGCAGAACCCTATAAAACAAAAGAATAGGAATTCCTACACTGAATCCTATGAATGTCTACAGTTATGCAACAAAACTTCAGGATACCGAAGATGACCATTTCGGCTCTTAAGATGTTTTGGCCATACAACATGATTAAATACCAAATATCTTTTCTTGCTTTTCGTGACGTCAGGACGAGATTCAATATGGCCCAACAAAATAGGCAGAGAATGTATACATATGGAATAATTATAAGATAATAGTGTGTAGGAAATGAATATTCAAACATAAACAGGTACGTCATATCCTAGAAAAATATCTAACGAAACGAACTATTTATATTGACAAGCTTTGCATTAATTATAAACAATAAATTTTTGGGAAATAAGTGCGACCTGAACCTGGGTCGCAATTCCCAACGTTTTGAAATAGGAAAAATCCGTAGCTCTATGGTCCACAAATAGTCAAATAATAACATAAGGATCTAAGAGCTACGGTTCCACAGCAAGCATTTTTTATATGTGATAAATATTGTGACTGTATTTATGCAAATGTTTATATACATAACGTGACGGTACCCAAATTGCACCTATTTTGACAGTTTTTTCATCTACGTTTTTTTATGATGAAGACAAAAATGTCCATTCTGTGTTTATTTTGTAGCCCTAGTATCCTTCTTTATTATAAAGGTACACCAATTTGATTTTTATTCCATATGGAATCATAGAAAAATTGGTCTAAACTGACCTCCAAACCATCAATGATTCTGAAATTAGGAGTACCCAAATTGCTTTCATGCTTAAATTCACATAGTCAAAAAGTCTAATAACAGAGCTTTTGTTTAATTTCTTTAAATATTTTGAACAATTGGATATTAGTCCATGCTTACTCTTCATTATTTTTTAAATGGATACTTGTAACATATTGTATTTGCTCATTTTAAAAAGATGACGTTTTGATGACGTCGCATGGCGATGTTTCAGTACATTTTGCATTTTACATTTTGCATTTTCAGTAAATACTTCATCTGTTGATAGATACTGTGAACGTTTTGTGCATATCTAAATAGTTTTACCTATGTTGAAAGATGTGCTTAGTATCAAATCATAAAAAAACAAATTGTTTAGTCTCTAGAAAATCTTGTAAGATTTTCGCTGCTAGTTTTGCTAAATAGGTGCAATTTGGGTACTCGCTGCAATTTGGGAACCGTTACGTTATGTACATAGGTTTTTTTGGGGAGTTCTATGAGAGGGGGTAGGAGGGGTCTGTATCCTAGGACTGTAATCCGGGGCTTAAAAATACGAAATCCTGAGGTCCCAATTTTTTATAAATTTAAATCCTGACATTCCGAAATCTGAAAAAAAAGAATTCCCGGATCCTGATAGGGTCAATCCCAAAATCCGGTATCAGGTCCGTTCGCGCCCAATATACTTTCGCACCCTACACGTTCGCACCTCGCACCAAGGTCCATTCGCACTCTACACGTTCGCGCCCAATTTTAATTCAAATTCCAGTTGAATAATTGGAAAATCATGATTGTTGTTTTTAATTGGTTTCGTGTAAATACTGAATTTATTTATAGCTTGGTTTGAGTAAAAGATTGAAGATTTTAAACTTGTAAAACACAAAAGATAATTTATTAATTGTTTTTAACAGCTTGGTACCTTTGATCTGAAACTATGAAACAATAAAATATAGCAAAAAAATTAATACACTACAGTGCTCTAGCTAGAAATCAAAAGGGGCAGGGTGCCAGTGGAGGGCAGGGCACTTTTTATGATAAGACAAGGCACTGCTCATTTTTTTGTCTACGTTTCTGTGTGTATCACGAGTTAACGAATCTCTTTTTTTTTTTAAATAAAGATGCTTTTCAACTATAGTCTTTATTTCATTGTTTGTGTAGTTATGAATGACATCTTCATCAACATATTATGTTTTTACAGTTTAACTTCACTCTACCCATTATCAAAGAATATGTGGGTTTTTTTTTATCTATATAGGAATTATAGCTATTAGTACATCATTTATCTGAAACTGAGAGCATTACTTATTTAACAATGTTTAGAACATGGATTGCTAAAAGTATAATTATCAAGTAGAAATTGCAATATATACTTTTTAATATGTTCAAAGACAGTTAATATCTTTAAGGTAACATTATTATGTTATTATATATTCAATTGGTAATTTATTCCTTTTTTTGATACCAGATAATATTTTTAGAGCACAAATTTGTAATAAGCTAAAACAGGGGAAGTAACTCCAAAATCAATTTCCACCACGTTTGGGTTAATTAAAAACTGCGCTTGTCGCTAACAAGTTGAGATGGAAGGCATTTCTGTAAAGGCATAGTTTTATTTTGATGACTTAAATTCAATTCTAAAGTCATGAAAGTCTTCATTTATATACCTCTTCCACAAGCTAAACACACTCGCTGACACATTCATCAAAAGTATGACAAAAAGATACATTGTCCTAATTAAATTACCTAGTTATTTTAACCCTTTAACCCCCAATCCCGCCTGTAGGCGTGATGGCGACAACCATTCTTTGATGGCCCGTATGACCCTCCATACTTTTTTTGAACTGCCCCAGCTGAACTGTCATGATAGCAGGGACTTCAACCAAGTAGTTCATGGTCCATCAACTCTTCTCAGATGTCTGTTCATGAAAATATGGCACTTTGAAAGCCGTTTAAGAGTTCAAAATCGGAAAAACAGGAAAAGTAGCCAAAATCCGGTGGGGGTGGGCATCTTTTGATGGCCACTACGTAACTGGAAGTGACTGTTGGCAAAAACTATTATCATATATGCATGCATAGGTGGTATAGGAACACGACGAGGTATACTATGGCCAATAGGAATCTAGTCTGTAAAATATAGGTCACCGTTTTGTCAAAAATCCATAAAAACGGACATTTAGGCAGACCTGACTTGACAATAATAATTCCCAAGCAAGACACTGAAGTCCAATATACTCCCAGCTAGCATGAATGGACTACTGTAACTATAGGGTAATACTTGAATGACAAAAAAACACAGTCGTGTCAGTGTTCACCTCTCAAGGTCGTTTTGAAATCGGAAAATAGACGGAAAATCACCATTTTTCACTGGGGGTGGGTTCAAACCAGACTTGGGGTAATTGTAATTGTAATCGTTAATCAGCTGTAATTGATTACAATTTTTCAAGTAATCAGTGTAATCATTAATCAGCCAAAAATCTGATTACATGTAATTTAATTTAATCAATTACTTTTCAAAATACCCTGTAATCATGATTACTTTTTGATTACATTCTGATTACAATGAAAAAAATCTAAAATTGTGTTTTTGGTCATTAAATGAACCTCTTTGTTCATATTTGATAAATTTTTAACATACTAAAATGGTTTGGTTACTTTAAGCTTGTCTACTTCAGTAAAAAATAAACTGTTACAGTATTGAAAAGTCATCATTAGCCTAAGCAGAGACATATAATACAATTATATACCTTTTATCTTGGTAAAAGATATTGTACATACATGTATAGTCATCGTTTAATAATGATCTTCATATTAATATTTGATTATAACTGTTATATATTCAAGTAATACTTTTCTTTAACCCTGAATTATAATCTTTTGTTAATATTTGTGATTTTTTTCAACTTTGAATTGACAGGTAGGAGACTAATTAAGGTTTGTTTTTATTGCAATTACCAATTGAGTATAGCTGTAGGGAAATATATATGATAAAAGATAAATCAGACATGAAAATTTATCTAATTAGCACAAACTAAATTAAAAGTTGGACAAATATGTTGTTTGAACTTTTTTTTGTATTTGGACTGGATGTGTAAAATGCAATGGTTTTTAGTACTTTAATACATATTGTTTACAATTTGATTAAACATTTCTATTAAAATTTGACATAGTTTTAACTGGTACAAATGTAACTTTATTTCATCCATATTTAAACTTCCATAAACTGCAACTTGGAATACATATAAATTATGAAAGAGGTCAGAAGACAAACAAAAAAACTCTTGATTATGATATATCTTAATTAAATTTAATTCAAAATAATTTAGAGAACATTGGTGATAAAGTGTAATGTATATATATGTAGTGAAATTTGGTGTTTATTTATAAATAGATGACGTTTAATTTGAAGTTATCATTTTATAATTGAACCAAATAAAATACGTTCTCAAAAATGCTATAGTTATATTAAACGTTTATTCATCCACATCATTCAAAATGTTTTGTTTTTAAATTCATTGTAATCAGATGTAATCATGATTTCTTTGCCAATGTAATCATTAATTTAATCAGATACTTTCAGAAATGATGTAATCATTAATTTAATTTAATCGTACAAATGACAAAGTAATTGTAATTTAATCAATTACATTGAAAGTAATCGGACCCATCTCTGGTTCAAACCCACGAGAAAATATGGTGGGTGCGAACGTGAATGGGCGCGAACGGACCCGGATTCCCAAAATCCTGAGTTTAAAAACACCCAATGCAGGAGTCCTGATAAAGGTCCTAGCCCCTCAGAGGCTCTTCTATGGCTATGTATAAACCAGGAATATCCTTCTTCTTCTTTGTATACGCATCCTATAGACAGGAACAGCTCTAATGATATTAGAGTATATGAGGGTAATTTTGTGGATAATTTTTTTTTGTTATCCATTTTGGACAGTTGCAGTATTGAAATGCAGTGAAAACTTTTGATGGGATGATATCAAAGATAGTTTTATAATTCATGTTGTTAGTTTTGTTCATGAACAATTAAATTTCATTGCAGACAGGTTTGTTTGTTTCTGTATGAAATGCACAAACTTAAATAAAACCTACTTATGCCGCCATTTTGATTTACATGTTGTCAAGGAAAACGGAAGCGGAAGTTATGATTGAAATTAAAGATGTCAGCCTCCATGAAAACGAATTTGAACATGAGCAAGATAGTTTCTGACGATTTGAGAATCATTTTAGACAAATACAACACATTCACAATTCTCGAAAATAGGGAAAAAGTAAACAGAATATTTTTTTGTTAATTTCTCCCAATAGGGATATAGAAACACTTGAAAAAGACATCGTCAATGATAGAAACAGAAATTTCGACCCTAACTGCCTCATTGGCCTAAGCCAAAGCCTAACCATTTAAAAAACTTCTTCAGTTATGCAACAAAACTTCAGGATACCGAAGATGACCATTTCGGCTCTTAAGACGTTTCGGCCATACAACAACTTCGGCCACAGTACCATTTCGGCCACAATTTTTCTTCAACACTTTATAATTGTTTTATTTTTAAATAAGAGAAGATAAGAAAGTTTCATTTCATAGATAACCTATGTTTTGGAATTCAGATGTATTTATAAGAGTGCTTTTTACCCAATAGACATAATATGAGGCAGGCATTACCTGTGAATGGGGACGAAGTCTGTATGATTTTTTTTTTTTTTAATTCAAACATGTTTATATGGCTTATATGGGACAAAGTCCCCGAGTGGGTCTTTTCACCACCGCACACCACCGAACACCGCCGAACACCTGAAAAACAACCAACCACTAAGAAAAACTTTGATATTATACAATAAAACGATAAAATAAATTAAATTACATATAATTTAATCAATTTTACGATTTTTATGGGCATCATTTCTACATGTTTTATGTTACAATCGAAAATCAATACAAGAAAAAACGTCTCCGGATTCATCACTTTCTGGAATTGTGTGTTATAAAATTCAAATATATTCATAATCAGTAATCAGTTCAAGTATCCTGGATCTCTATTCATTGGTTATATTTTTATATGTTTCTCTTTTATTATTATTGGTACAACTATTTTAAAGAAGAGTTAGAAGAAGAAAAATGGAAAAAGTATATTTGAGGTGTCCATGAGGGTCAGCGGAGTTCAAAAAGTGGGGTGTTATAAGACTCTTCCTTTCTGTTTTCTGTAGATATTCGGACTTTAAATCTTCTTATTTGTTGAATTAATAACTTGAATATCATATTTAATTCACATTGATAACGATATAAGACAAAAATCATTAATGATAAACTTTTGGGGTGTTCAGTGGTGTTTGGCGGTGTGCGGTGGTGTTCGGTGGTGAAAAGACCTACCGCAAAGTCCCCTATAACACTTTGTCCCCTATAACAGTAGAAAAATCAATAAAAATAATAAAAAAAAAAAAAAAAAATCGGGGAATTTTTTTTTTTATGTCATGTTTTGGATTCCCGCTTGTGCCCGATATATATATTGAATGATTTTGAGTTCATTATACAATAAAAAAAAAACAGGATATTTTTGATTTTTCTACTGTTATAGGGATTAAAAATGAACTGGTATTGAGTTCCAATCCTATATTTTACTAGATTGATAAATATATATTTTATTAAAAATCTCATGCACACAAGACCGGAAAAAGGAAGTAGATTTCTGCGCAAATGCAGGGATTTAAAAAAGTCTGAAAAACAAAGTTAACGATTTTGAGTTAATTAGCATGATTAGTAGAATGAAAAAATTCGGGAAATTTTCCAGCTTTTTTTTTCTTCTTATTTTTCTACTGTTATTCACTTATTGGGGACTTTGTCCCCATATTAACACTTGTATGCAAATTTGTATACCATTATGTAAAATCGTACAAGTTCCTGCAATCTTTGACATCATAATTTGAAAAAAATGATTAAAAGGTTATTCGGAGCAAATAAATGGTCATTCGAAGACCCAATTCAGCTAAATACCAAAAGTGTAAATATAAAATACCTTTATTACACTACGAAATAATTTATTTCATACATGTGTATGCATGTACATGTATCATGTATATTATAACAATATTCTGTTGACCAAAAACAATTTTACACATGTGCCTCCATATTTTATGTATGTTGCTGTTATTTGATATAAAAAAAAGGGGGCGAAAAATACCGGAGGGACAGTCAAACTAATAAATCCACAAATAAACTGACAACGCCATGGTTAAAAAAGAAAAAGACAAACAGAAACCTAGTACACAAGACATGTACACAACATAGAAATCTAAAGACTAAGCAATTATTTTCTTATTCTAATTTTAACAAATCTTAAGCTTCTACTTGATTTTTGTTTGTTAAAAAAATGGTTGTTTTTCCAATTTTTGTATGTTCTATAAACTTGTTAAGATATGAGTTTCAAAAAAGTATTACAATTATGCAAAGATTGTTCTTAAATTCTTTTATGAAATTTTATAAATTCGGTTTTCTTCAATGAATACTTTTAAACACTATTCACGATATTCTACTTTCATGACTATGCATTATGTTTTAAACCCTTTCACGGCAAGTGTATCTACTACAAATATTTGTTAAAATACAATATTCCATTATACATGTATAAAAATGCAATATTATGCTCTATAATTGAGCATGGGAATCTATCAAATGGGGATTATGTCAAAGAGACAACAACCTGACCAAAGATGAATGTTTTTTTTTTAAATATGATATTCTACTATGAAGTTCAATGTTTTTGAATACATTAAATATTCTATTTATATAAAAAGAAGATGCGGTATGATTGCCAATGATAGACCAAATGACATAAAAAGTAACAATTACAGGTCACTACAATGAGCAAATCCCATGATAAATGTTTTTAAATACAATATTCTACTTATTTACTATGGATTTTTTTATATACAATATTCTACTTTGAATATTAATATGTTTACTACAACTTGATAACTTTTAATCTATATTTCAGATCAGATGTGAACTGTCAGGTCATGAAATGCCTTGTCGTCTAGATGCCCTAGAAAGTTACATTAAAGGAAAGAAATTTGAAAAACTTTTGGAAAAACATAATTATCAGTACGAGAAACAGCATCTTACAAAGAGTATAAAAAAGAGTAGGAGGTAGGACTTTTAATATTCTTATAGGATGTATTGAATACAATTTTAAACCAATATAAATAATGCAGAATAGACATTATCAATGGATTAGTATTACTGGTCAGTGGCGGATCCAGAACTTTTCCTAAGGGGGGGGCCGCTGACTGACCTAAGGGGGGGCCGCTCCAGTCATGCTTCAATGATTCCCTATATAATCAACCAAATTTTTCCCAAGAAAGGGGGGACCTGGGCCCCTGGGCCCCCAGGGCCCATCCTGGATCCGCCTATGCTGGTGTTGAAATTTGGATATGGTGTACTAATTTTTGAAACTCATGTTTACAGTATACCATCTTTTCTGTTTGATATTAAATTAATAATTAAGATTCATTTGGTTACATCATGTGATCTGTTTATTTGGCAATCGCCATGGCAGTCAACATCCATTGTTCGACCTGCTAGTCAAATGAATTTTGTAACCTGACTCTGGGTTACATGTTTAGATACACTTACATATTTTTTACATTGTACCAGTGGTAATGTCTCAAGTAAATTTCAAACAAAAAACTTTGTTTACGGTTGCATCTAGATGACCATGGATGACATCCTTCCAGAAAATAGTCACTCCGACCTATTGGTTTAGGATAATAATAAAGGATCTTTATAATGTTACATTACCAATGATTATGTAAATATAATATATATTGTTGTATACTAATATTAAAATGATTGCCAATGAGATAACTCTCCTCCAGAGACCAAATGACTAAGATTTAAGCAACTATTGTTAATTGTATGTCCTCCAAAATCCATTATATGGCATATTGTATAGTTATATACAACAATTTAACAAAATGTAAAAAAAATCAAGCATGAAAACCAGAATCATGATTTGGTTAATTATTTTTTTTAAACAAAATGCATCTTCAAGAAGTTGTCAGTTCCTGAATATTTTTTAATAATTTAATTTACATCTGTTCTTTTTTTTCAGCCATCAGTTATTTTGTACATTGACATATCGACATCTTAATAATACTCCACAACATATACAGAAACATCTTGACGGCAGAAGGTTCAAGAAAGCTTTACTCAGATGTAAGTTGTTCAAACTCTTTAGAAAACCAGCTGCTCTAACCTTGAAAAGCAATACATCATGTTTATGTACATGAACATATTTATTTTTCAATTTAGTTTAAAAGTCAAGAAATTGTCTGCTCAGTTAAAGAGGTAGAGCCACTTTGCCAGGATTTTTTTTTCATTCGATAAGATAGGTAAATCATGTTTTAAATAGCCCGCTACATGCTAATTATAGTACATGAAAATAAGTCGCATCATCTATTTTCATACCTTGAACAGGTATTCCTACAAAAACAGGGCCAAGACTATTGATTTTTTTAATATTGATTTTATTTTATTATCAACATCCTTTATGCAAGGTACCATACTATGTAACTTGTCAAGGAGCCAAATAATATCGAACAAATTCAAATCATGTTTTCTCGTTCTGAATATATGTATATCTGTATTTGTCCTCGTCTTTTAAGGTTTTATTGTCTATAAGATAAGATAAGATAATACATGTATATATTTTAACATCTTACATCAGTTGGTCATAGATCACCCTGTGTTACTAACACATGTTATATTGCCTTTTCTGGCATTTTAACAAATCGGCCCTTCATTGTGATACAGATGCAACAGCTCCTTGATGTTTAACCTACAATCACGATTTGTAGTGTAATTGATTTTGTTCTGTTGTTTTGTTTTATTTTCTGATGACTCAGGTACCGGTGCAGGGACGTTGGTAAAAATTTCAGTACTAGTTTCTACACAGTTTGTGA
This sequence comes from Mytilus edulis, assembly GCF_963676685.1. Taxonomy (NCBI): domain Eukaryota; kingdom Metazoa; phylum Mollusca; class Bivalvia; order Mytilida; family Mytilidae; genus Mytilus; species Mytilus edulis. Next base: position 62,263,189 of record NC_092345.1, read on the forward strand.
ATTGGTGACAGAATTGCTGTTGACTGCATTTGTTACATATAATACCATGTTCAAATAAACAGCTGCGCCATGAGCGCATGATACGCCCGACGTCTTATGCAATAATCATAAATAGTTTATGAGAAAGTTTTAAGCCATAACCATATATTGTTTTAAAGACACGGCGGGACATGTAAAACCCCCCACCCTGTTTTTTTTTACAAAAACTAAATATTACCAAAATAAAATTTTGAATCAAAACCAAAAAGTATACAGATCTTTAGATTAATATATCAAAGAAGTGTGTAAAGTTTTAAGCAATAATCATAACTTATTTTTGAGATACGGCGCGACATGTAAAAAACCCTCCCCTGTTTTACAAAATACTCAATAACTCAAAAATAAAATTTTGAATAATCACCAAAAAGTATACAGATCTTTAGATTAATAGAACAAAGAAGTGTGTAAAGTTTTAAGCAATAATCATAAATCGTTTTTGAGATACGGCACAACATGTAAAAAAAAACCTCCCCCTTTTTTACAAAATACTAATAACTCAAAAATGAAATTTTGAATCATCACCAAAAAGTATACAGATATTGAGATTAATATAACAAAGACATGTGTAAAGTTTTAAGCAATAATCATAAATAGTTTTTGAGATATGGCGCGACATGTAAAAAAGCCTCCCCCTTTTTTACAAAATACTCAATAACTCAAAAATGAAATTTTGAATCATCACCAAAAAGTATACAGATATTGAGATTAATATAACTAAGAAGTGTTTAAAGTTTTAAGTCATAATCAAGAATCGTTTTGAGATACAGTGCGACATGTGAAAAAAAAACACCCCTGTTTTAGTTATAAAGTGCCGTATTAAACTAAAAAAGTTTAAATCTTATTTTCACCAAAAAGTATACAGATCATTTGACCATCATAAGAAACAACTATATTAAGTTTCATGAAATTTGGATAAGTCGTTCTCAAGTTACGGTGCGACATGTTTACGCCGGACAGACGGATAGACAGACGGACGGATGGACCGACACCGGACATTTGTATACCATAATACGTCCCGTCAAAATTTTGACGGGCGTATAAAAAGGTTTTGAAAAATTGTTTGTGTTGTTTTGAAACTTGTATACAATGGCCTTATTTTAAGTTATGTGTATATTGCACCCGCAACATTTGGGCTTCATTGCCTTATAATCAATTCTTGTGTTATTAGTTATGTACAGGCACCTACGTCAGTTTGACGGCAGTTGTTCCTTGAACATATGTAATAAATGTAAACACATGAATAGAAAGTAAGTCAAGAGTATGGACAGTCATAGGAATGCACACATAAGCAATACATTATTTTTTTCTTTAATACATGTAAAATGATATACTAGTAAACTATATAGTCAAAATTTACCAGAATGACTCTATGAATTAAGCAAACATCCGAAAAAATATGATAGAAACATTAAAATTTTATATAACAACACAAAAAATGCTAATTTTCTGAGTGAGATTCGAACCCTTTCTTCAAATCCATCTTTCATTAGTAGTTCTGAGGTCTACTGATTGAGCCACGGCGATGCTTAACCATATATTCTTTATTAAGGAGCTATATTGGTACAATTTAGCAATGTTACAATTTTTTCTTTAAAAAGTTGTTTTTTTATGTAATAAGGACACACTAAACCTATTTCATTTATGAGGGAAAAGTAGTATAAATTACAACAGTCATAAAAAACATAACTTTTTTTTGGTTTGAAATGTCCTTCTGTGGGTATTCCCTGTTTATCCCACCTAAAAACACCCGAAATTCTGCAAATTGGACTTTCATCCTTTTTGAGGGTTAAATTAACTTTTGATCACACATACCATAATATATGTAAATCGAGTTATTGATCTGACAAAAAGCATTTTTTTCGGAACATTTACACATTTCTCAGATACATGAACCATAATTATAATAAAAAGAGTTAATCCCATTTTTCGATCAAACTGACTTCTGAGTAACTGGCAAACCACAGAATAAACATGTTAAATGTGAATTGAAAATTAGATTATACGAGTTTGTTATATACTATGTTCCTAATTTTGTCATTTTTTCTTAAGGGAGACGGATTTATATAAGTTTTTCTTGTTTCCGAATCCCTGTATTTATATTGTATATTTATATTTCATGCACTTTTTGAATAAATATTGTTTAAACTAAAAAGCATTTTTTATTTTTTGTTTTTATAGGAAATTTTATTCTGTCGGCACTTTTTGAAAGTGGCACCTCTGTGGAAAAAATTTCCGGCAATTTGGCCCTACCTCTTACAAATTATACAATTTATTAAAAGAAAGCACAGCAATTCAAATAAACTTGATTAAGGATCTTTCTCAACTAAAGCACAATACATCTTATGGCTATTTGTTCCCTACTATTGTACATCTACAGAGTTTCCGTAAAATATTTACGTCACAGGAAAAAATGTAAAATGTCAGAAGACACAAGAATGACGTCAATAATTCAAGTTCCACAAATTCTTGGGTCAAGTGTTGCAGATTCCCACATAGCAATAAGGTAAATATAACTATTGTTTTTTTGTCTCTAAACAGGGCAAGAATGTCAAAAGACCGGTGAAACTTACAAACCTCTCTGCAGACCAAAACAGAAACAGAATCTATCAGAAACAGAAATGATGTCAGATGCAGATGACAGTAACCATGGTGATAAAGATGACAAGGAAGACTTCAGTGACCTTTACCCAGGTATGTACACATATTTTAAGAATATAAAATAAAAAAAAACACATTAAAAATCAAACATTGTTTCTGTTAGCGCTTTAACGGCATCTCCTACAGTTCATCAGACAGAATTGTTATCATTAGTAGTAATGACTTGTGATGTTACCAAAAAGTAATGTCATTTTTTGTGTTTTATATTTTTTAACTATATTGTCTGTACAAAGGACTTACTATTTATCTAAATATATTTATAATAAAGTAAAAGTCTAAAAAGAGAAGAAAATAGCCTAAGGCCACCAATGGATCTTCAATTCAGCGAGGTAGGGTTCAGATGGCCCCTTAAATGTATACTAGTTTAGCAAAATGGACGCCACATTTCACTCCAAAACATACAAATGAACCAAATTATAAAAAACACACACACACAAGACTAACAAAGGCTGGAATATATATAATGTTTGATCAGACACAGTTGAAAATCATTTCAAATATGTTTTTAAAATGCACCATGTTGAGAGTAATGAATATCTAGAAAACTGAGTGATTACTTGCTCTTTAGCTGAGGATTTTGAAGAAGATGAAAGTGATGTCCAATCAGGCAGTGACAGTAGCCTTGATAATGATGAAGGTCAAAGGTTGAATGCCTCCACGACACAAGAAAATAAGTCAGACTCAGATTATGAATTTGGTGACATAGAAGATGAAAAAAGAACAGTCAAAGATGTCTCATTGAAACAACCACTAAAGAAAAGAAAAATCAAAGTTAGTATTTTATGGATATTGCAAATTCATCCATTATTATGAGGTTATGATTAATAAAACTAGGTTAGTATTGTGATAATAAGAACTCTTATTGTGTTATCTAATACATATATCTGTATTCAGCTTTTCTTGAAATCAGAATAATTTATCTGAAATTTTTGTTGGTTATGTAAAAAAAAGCAATAGTTTCTTAGTTTACTGTACTACTTCTTTAATAAAGATTTTATGGAATACAAAACATCGTGCAGTTGGAAAGTATAAGTTCTTACAAAGGTAAGATATGTCACCTATGATAAAAGTACCAGTCAAAAAAGAATTTCTTGTTGCCGAAATGATCCTTATTGATTGAAATCATTATTGCATGATGTAAAAGCCCAAAAGTTATCAGCAAAAGAAAATCTTCAAAGCTATTCTATTGACACCTAATTTGGAGTTAATTGAGGAATATATTTTTGCTAGAGTTCTAAATGGTAAACATTGCATTAATGTGAAAACTTAATAATAAACATTTACTATATTGTATTAATCATTGAAAGGAAATATTTTGAACTTGAACTATAAAAATGTATCTTCTATAGTCCATAATTGATTTTGGTTCAACTACAATTATATTAGGACAAAGGAAAATAAATCTAAAATCTATATATTGCCTTTCTTTGCTATTTTTAGAACAGATAGAACCATGCACAATTTGTGTTATTTTCGAAATGTTTTTTGTGAAAATTGTGGCTATACACAAGCACATCATTTTGTTATTTTAAAAATATCTGATTATATATTTCATTGATAAATTACTTGACATGTACGCGAATAAGATGTAAATATTGTTCACCTCAATGACTGTTTTATGCTGTCAAAAGTAGGGATGACATCTTATATAGATTCAAGTCAGTACCATAAGAGTCTGATAACATCTTATCTAGCTATCAAGCCAGTCCAATTAGAGTTAAAAGACATCTTATATAGCTATAAAGCCAATCCCATTAGAGTTTTGACTGCATGAATGTATTAATGTGAACCCAAAAAATACTTAATTATTTTTTTTCTGTTGTAGAACAAAGAAAATAAACAGAAGAAGATGAAGACTTAATAAATACTTAAAATTTATATCATGATTATTCATTATTTGTATATGAGATATTTTGAGAAAGTGTTGAAGGTTGACAATTCCGTTGATGACTACATATTACACTTTTTTTGTCTAAAGCTTTATATTTCATGGGATAGAAGTCCTGGATGCTTCATACCTTGTTTGCCTTTTGTTAAAGTTTCTGCCTATCATATGTCCTTGGCCTCCTTTTTGTCAAGCCTGCAACTTTTGTTGCAGAAAGCTAGACATAGAGATAGTGATTTGGCCGTGGCAGTGGCGTTAGCTAACTTTTTAAAAGCTTTATATTTTAGCAGGTGGAAGATCTGGATGCTTCATACTTTGTATATAGATGCCTTATGTTATGATGTTGTTGTAAACGTAGAATTCCGAGCGTTCATAAATTTATAACTTAACACCATCTTTGTAGAAAATAACAGTCACGATTTATTCACACTATATGTATATACAGACGTTACATAAAATACAAAACACACAGCATACACTCCAACAGTACAAACATTCAGCCATCTTGTTCATCAGGCAACCATCTCCCCTTCCACGTCACTGTCACACAACGTCAAAAATACGGGAAACAACGTTAACAGTGTTTTGCGACATTACGGACATGAAGACAAAGTCACATTCACAACACTACTCCCTCTTTTCAAGAATATTTCGTCCTCGAAATAAAAGATAATCAAGACAAATTGCGCTTTCGTGTTTTCCAGTTCATCTCAGGTAACATTGACGATCCACAGGAGCAAACATCACGTGTATAACTGTTTTCATAGATGTTACTATCTCGAAATTGGGTGAACCCATTTCCACGTACAAGTTCTTTATATGTGAAGTCCTTTCCATATACTGGTCTCGATAATCTAGTATATGTTGAAACTCTAGGTTTGTCATAATTTTTTTCATCATCCTTTTTTAGAAATATCAAACTGTACGTCACTTTGATCAATGGCTGTCCATTTTCGGACGCTAACTATCTCTACCTCACCAGAGGGTATCGTCTGTTGTTCAACGTTTGGACTTCCAAAGTTAGTTGTCATTAGATTAGAAACTTTTGCAACTGCAATCTCAGTTGCCGCAACAATTTCATTAAGCTCCTCATATTTCAATTCAACCTTTCTAACGATAACAACCTCTGTTTCACCAGTAACCACTGTCTGCTTTTCAACGCGCGGAAGTTCCAAGATAGCTATCTCTTCGTCTAAAACTTTCGCAACTTCAAATTCAGTTGCCTCAATAACATCACAAAATTCCTCATGTTTCAATTCATATGACTCAGCGATGTAATAAACAGACTGTTCGATCGGATAAACGAAATTATTACGTACATTTAATTTACCAACAGTATAATTCTCTTTTCCCAATTTCTGGTTACTATTATATAAACTAATGTCGCTTTGCATATCAACGTCAGTATTTTCAGAAACTTTATTCCTCCGAATATCATGCTCTGTGAAATTCATATTACGCTTATTGCCTATTTCAAAATGTTTCTCAAAGTTACTGTCTTCAGTGCAACGCAATTTTTCTACGGACTTTAAAGATTGTCTACAATGTTCCTGCCACAATATTTCTTTGATTAGTTCACTAACTGTTGACGGTTCTTTAGTCAGAACTCTATATCCAATGTTCCCATCAGGATATCCATATATAGCATACTCAGTAATCAGCTTCACTAATAAATCTTCGTTCACACCAGGGAACGATTTCCGAACATTTATCTCAGTTCTACATACGTACTCTTGAACGCTTTCACTTGTAAGCATAGTTATATTTTTCAATTTCATTCTACAAATCTGAGCAGTCTCAATATCACCAAATCGACTTTTCAATGTAGAATACAAGACAGATACATTATAAAGATCTCTGTGTGGTAAATACGACACATATTCTAAAGCTTTACCTCTCAGTGAAGTAACCAAATAAAAAGCCATATCACTAGATGACCAATTAAAACGTTCAGCAAAGATAGAAAATTTCATCCAGAAACCTTCAAAAAGTTCAGTACCGTCAAACTCTGGTAAGTCACACCAGCTCATGGTTAATATATCAAAATGCTGACAAATATAAGTTATAGACATACATAAAACAACAATTATTTATAGATACACGTGACAATGTTGATTTCTTTCAAATTTGCACCTTAGATTATCATTTTATCCTTGATGCTAACACCGAACAAAAAATGTTTAATTAATTTCCGTCCACCTTTGCCGATTAAATACTTCTCTGTGAATTATTTGGTCGAATCTGTTTTAATTCCAATATCACTTTTAAAATGATGAATCTTCGTATTCCAGTGCCGTATCGTCCTTCTGTTGTAATGCATACATTTGGTCACAATCGTATTGTCAAATAAACTTGTTTACGGTACCTTCATTGTTTAATTTCATATTTCCTCCCCTCTTTAAAAGCATTCCGTCTGTATAAAAATATAAATCATCTGTTTGCGTAGATCCGTTTCTGTTTGCTGCCACCAATGTTGTAAACGTAGAATTCCGAGCGTTCATAAATTTATAACTTAACACCATCTTTGTAGAAAATAACAGTCACGATTTATTCACACTATATGTATATACAGACGTTACATAAAATACAAAACACACAGCATACACTCCAACAGTACAAACATTCAGCCATCTTGTTCATCAGGCAACCATCTCCCCTTCCACGTCACTGTCACACAACGTCAAAAATACGGGAAACAACGTTAACAGTGTTTTGCGACATTACGGACATGAAGACAAAGTCACATTCACAACAATGTCCTTAACCTCATTTTCATGGTTCAGTGACTACTTGAAAAAATAGTTAAGACTTTTTGTAATGTTAAATTCTCTCTTATTATAAGTAATAGGATAACTATATTTGGTATGTGTGTACCTTGCAAGGTCCCTATACTTGTCAGAAAGTTTTCATTTGAATTCAACCTCATTTCATGTATCAGTGAACAAGGTTAAGTTTTGGTGGTCCATATCTCAGATTCTATAAGCAATAGGTCTACTAGTATAATCAGTGTATTGAAGGACTGTAAGGTGTACATGTCCAACTTGCAGGTGTCATCTGACCTTGACCTCATTTTCATGGTTCAGTGGTTATAGTTGAGCTTTTATGTTTTGGTCTGTTTTTATACGACCGCAAAATTTGAAAAAATTTTCGTCGTATATTGCTATCACGTTGGCGTCGTCGTCGTCGTCTGCGTCGTCCGAATACTTTTAGTTTTCGCACTCTAACTTTAGTAAAAGTGAATGGAAATCTATGAAATTTTAACACAAGGTTTATAACCACAAAAGGAAGGTTGGGATTGATTTTGGGAGTTTTGGTCCCAACATTTTAGGAATTAGGGGCAAAAAAGGGCCCAAATAAGCATTTTCTTGGTTTTCGCACCATATCTTTAGTATATGTAAATAGAAATCTATGAAATTTAAACACAAGGTTTATGACCATAAAAGAACGGTTGGGATTGATTTTGGGAGTTTTGGTTTCAACAGTTTAGGAATTAGGGGCCAAAAAAGGGCCCAAATAAGCATTATTCTTGGTTTTCACACAATAACTTTAGTTTAAGTAAATAGAAATCAATGAAACTTAAACACAATGTTAATGACTACAAAAGGAAGGTTGGTATTGATTTTGGGAGTTTAGGTCCCAACAGTTTAGGAATTAGGGGCCAAAAAGGGACCCAAATAAGCATTTTTCTTGGTTTTCGCACCATAACGTTAGTATAAGTAAATAGAAATCTATTTTGGTCCCAACATAATAAGGGGCCCAAAGGGTCCAAAATTAGACTTTGTTTGATTTCATCAAAATTGAATAATTGGGGTTCTTTGATATGCCGAATCTAACTGTCATGACTGTGTATGTAGATTCTTAACTTTTGGTCCCGTTTTCAAATTGGTCTACATTAAGGTCCAAAGGGTCCAAAATTAAACTTAGTAGTTTTTGACAAAAAATGAATCAGTTAGGTTCTTTGATATGCTGAATCTAAAAATGTACTTAGATTCTTGATTATTGGCCCAGTTTTCAAGTTGGTCCAAATTGGGGTCCAAAATTAAACTTTGTTTGATTTCATCAAAAATTGAATAAATGGGGTTCTTTGATATACCAAATCTAACTGTGTATGTAGATTCTTCATTTTTGGTCCTGTTTTTAAATTGGTCTACACTAAAGTCCAAAGGGTCCAAAATTAAACTTAGTCTGATTTTAACAAAAATTGAAATCTTGGGGTTCTTTGATATGCTGAATCCAAAAATGTACTTAGATTTTTTATTATGGACCCAGTTTTCAAGTTGGTCCAAATCAGGATCTAAAATTATTATATTAAGTATTGTGCAATAGCAAGTCTTTTCAATTGCACAGTATTGCGCAATGGCAAGAAATATCTAATTGCACAATATTGTGAAATAGCAAATTTTTTTTTAATTAGAGTTATCTTTCTTTGTCCAGAATAGTAAGCAAGAAATATCTAATTGCAAAATATTGTGCAATAGCAAGATTTTTTTTTAATTGGAGTTATCTTTCTTTGTCCAGAATCAACTTAAATCTTTGTTATATACAATATACAATGTATATTCACTTTTTACTACCAACTGATAAATTAAAATAATCTTTACCATTCAGTGATAACAAGCAGTTTTTTTACATCTTAATATTTTATGATGTATTTAAATGAGTAGTTATTGTTGCAAACTCCATTAGAAATTTTAATTGAGATTAGTTTTGGAATAAGGGAAAGGGGGATGTGATTAAAAAAATTGTGTTCAATTTTTCTCATTTGAAATTTCATAAATAAAAAAGAAAATTTCTTCAAACATTTTTTTGAGAGGATTAATATTCAACAGCATAGTGAATTGCTCTAAGAGAAAACAAAAATTTTAAGTTCATTAGAACACATTCGTTCTGTGTCAGAAACCTATGCTGTGTCAACTATTTAATCACAATCCAAATTTAGAGCTGAATCCAGCTTGAATGTTGTTTCCATACTTGCCCCAACCGTTCAGGGTTCAACCTCTGCGGTCGTATAAAGCTACGCCCTGCGGAGCATCTGGTTCTTATTTATACTGTATGCAATAGGTCTACTGTATTTGGTGTATGAAATGATTGTAAGGTGTACATGTCTAGCTAGCAAGTGTCATCTGACCTTGACCTCATTTTCGTGGTTCAGTGGTTATATTTAAGTTTTTATACGACCGCAAAAATTTTAATTTTTTGGTCGTATATTGCTATCACGTTGGCGTCGTCTGCGTTGTTGTCGTTCGAATACTTTTAGTTTTCACACTCTAACTTTAGTAAAAGTGAATAGAAATCAATGAAATTTTAACACAAGGTTTATGACCACAAAAGGAAGGTTGGGATTGATTTTGGGAGTTTTGGTTCCAACAGTTTAGGAATTAAGGGCCAAAAAAGGGCCCAAATAAGCATTATTCTTGGTTTTTCGCACCATATCTTTAGTATATGTAAATAGAAATCTATGAAATTTAAACACAAGGTTTATGACCATAAAAGGAAGGTTGGGTTTGATTTTGGGAGTTTTGGTCCTAACAGTTTAGGAATAAGGGGCCCAAAGGGTCCAAAATTGAACTTTGTGTGATTTCATCAAAAATTGAATAATTGGGGTTCTTTGATATGCCGAATCTAACTATGTATGTAGATTCTTTATTTTTGGTCCCGTTTTCAAATTGGTCTACATTAAGGTCCAAAGGGTCCAAAATTAAACTAAGTTTGATTTCAACAAAAATTGAATCCTTGAGGTTCTTTGATATGCTGAATTTAAAAATGTACTTAGATTTTTAATTATTGGCCTAGTTTTCAAGTTGGTCCAAATGGGGGTCCAAAATTAAACTTTGTTTGATTTCATCAAAAATTGAATAAATGGGTTCTTTGATATGCCAAATCTAACTGTGTATGTAGATTCTTAATTTTTGGTCCAGTTTTCAAATTGGTCTACATTAAGGTCCAAAGGGTCCAAAATTAAACTAAGTTTGATTTTAACAAAAATTAAATTCTTGGGCTTATTTGATATGCTTTATCTAAATATGTACTTTGATTTTTGATTATGGGCCCAGTTTTCAAGTTGGTCCAAATAAGGATTCCATATCAAGTATTGTGCAATAGCAAGAAATTTTCAATTGCACAGTATTGCACAATAGCAAGAAATATCTAATTGCACAATATTGTGCAATAGCAATTAATTTTCAGTTGGAGTTATCTTTCTTTGTATAGAATAGTAGTTGATAATATATGTTGGAAATTTGCCAGACATGACTATGATGTGATTTTCTATTTTTATTTGCCAATAACTTTATGTAAATAACTTCATTGGAAATTTGCCAATTAAAATGTCGCTGATGAAGCTTTTTTTCCTTATCTTATCTAAAATGTTTTTAGATAGTGTATGTTGGACATTTGCCAGACATGACTATGATGTCATTTTCTATTTTTATTTGCCAATAACTTTATGTAAGTAACTTCATTGGAAATTTGCCAATATAAAATGTTGCTGATGAAGTTTTTTTTATTGTTTTATACAATAAACAATGTATATTCACTTTTACTACCAACCAATCTTTTTGGTCTGTTTTTCTTATTCTGTATTCAATAGGTCTACTATATTTGGTGTATTGAATGATTTTAAGATGTATATTTCTAGCTGGCAGGTGTTATTTGACCTTGACCTCATCTTCATGGTTCATTGCCCAGTGTTAAGTTTTTATATTTTGGTCTGTTTTTCTTAAATTATAAGCAATAGGTCAACTATATTTGTTGTATGGAAGAATTGTTAGCTGTACATATTAAAAAGATGATGTGGTATGATTGCGAATCAGATAACTGTCCACAAGAGACCAAAATGACACAGAAATTAACAACTATAGGTCACCGTTTGGCCTTCAACAATGAGCAAAGCCCATACCGCAAAGTCAGCTATAAAAGGCCACGAAATGACAATATAAAATGATTCAAACAAGAAAACTAACGGCCTTATTTATATAAACTAGAGGCTCTCATGAGCCTGTCTCACTAATCTGTAATTACTCATGCTTTGGAAATCATGTAAAATAAGGTTAACATTATAATTAATAGTATTAAATATTGGAAATTATTAGATACTATAAAGATATCTAAGATAATAACAAAAAAATGCAAAATTTCCGTAAAATTACAAACTCAGGGGCAGCAAACCAACAATTCGTCTGAAATCTGATACATTTTTTACCCCATGTAAGATTTGCTCTAAATGCTTTAGTTTCAGAGATATAAGCCAAAATCTGCATTTTACCCTTATGTTCTATTTTTAGCCATGTCGGCCATCTTGGTTGACAGGCGGGATCATCAGACATATTTTTTAAACTAAATACCCTAGTAATGATTGTGGCCAAGTTTGGTTATAGTTGGCCCAATAGTTTCAGAGAAGAAGATTTTTGTACAAGATTACAAACAAGAGGCTGTTACAAATCGGATTTATTAACATTTATTTGTGTCCTGGCAATATTACAAGAACCATAACTGATGAACGGTGAAAGTGAAAATCGTCAATATCAAATTTGACCTCCATTTTGTCATCAGTATCAACATATTAAAATTTGAAAAGCTTACGTTGAATAGTTCATGATTAAATGCAACAACATGAATGGAGACACCATTTTTTTTATCTTTAAAGAACCATAACTCCTGAACAGTAAAAGTCAAAATTTTAGGTCAGCAACCCAACAAAGGGTTGTCAGATTCGTCTGACAATTTGTGGGCAGATAGATCTTGACCTCATGAACATTTTACCCCTGTCAGATTTGTGCTAAATGCTTAAGTTTCGGATATAAGTCAAAAACTGCATTTTACCCCTATGATCTATTTTTAGCCATGTCAGCCATTTTGTTTGTTTTTTCGGGTCATCGGAAACACTTTTTAAACATGATACCCTAGTGATAATTGTGGCCAAGTTTGGTTAAATTTGGCCCCGTCGTTTCAGAGGAGAAGATTTTTGTAAAAGTTAACAGATGGGAACAAACGACGGCGGACGCCAAGGAATTAGAAAAGCTCACTTGGACCTATGGGCCAGGTGAGCTAAAAAAATGAAGCCTGGCATGGTTCATCTAACCTTCAGCTCATTTTCATGGTTCATTGGTCAATGTTTAGTTTTCTTGGTTAATGTTATGTTTATGTGACAGTTGTAATAAAGCTTTCTATTTAGGACTATCAACATAATATCAATGATTAGTAAAGAAGGCGAAACATTTCAGTGGGTGCACTCTTGTTCTTGGTCAAGTCTGTTTCTTAGAAACTGTAAGCAATAGGTTAACTATATTTAGTGTATTGAATGATTGTAAGGTGTACATGTATTTGTCCTTTCACTTTATATGACTTTGGCCTCATTTTCTTGGATCATGTTAAGTTTATGGGATAGTTGTAGTAAAGCTTTTAAATTTAGGACTATCAACTTAATATCAATGTTTAGTAAAGAAGGAGAGACATTTCAGCGTGTGCACTCTAGTTTTTAAGACGATAATGAACATTTTGATTGAATAGCTATGGCTGTTAAATTCAGTCCAACTTAAACAAGAGGCTGTCACAACGACAGCAAACCGGATTTATTAATATTTATTTGTGTCTTGGCAATATCACAAGAACCATTACTGATGAATGGTGAAAGTGAAAATCGTCAATATCAAATTGGACCTCCATTTTGTCATCAGTATTAACATCTTAAAATTTGAAAAGCTTAGATTGAATGGTTCATGAGTAAATGCAACAATGTGAATGGAAACGCCATTTTACAATCTTTCAAGAACCATAACTCCTGAACAGTAAAGGTCAAAATCGTCATTATTGACGTTGACCTCTAATTTGACATCAGTAACAACATATAAAAATTTGAAAAGCTTTGGTTGAACAGTTCATGAGTAAATGCATGGACACGACTGGAAACACCATTTTTCAATCTTTCAAGAATAACTCCTGAACAGTAAAAGTCAAAATCGCCATTATTGAACTTGACCTTCATTTAGTTGTCAGTAACAACATATTAAAATTTTAAAAGCTTTGATTGAACGGTTCATGAGTTAATGCACGGACAACATTTGATTGCTGCCCGACCGACCGACCGCCGTACATCCCCAAATCAACAACCGACATTTTTGTCACAAAAATCCAGTTAAAAAGAGTAATAGTATCAACAAAAAATACACAAATTCTGAATTTATTTGATTCACACATAACTACAGTCCTAGAAATGAAAATCTAGAACGTTTTCCATTCTTGCCGAGCAATGTATTCTGAATGTTTTCATAGTCAGGTAAATTAGCTAATGATCCAAGAGCAGATAATGACAGTTTACTTGTTAACATCCTTTCAGCTACTCTCTGTACATCTTGTGGTGTTACTTTTCCTGAAAAACAAATATAAGAATGAATGTTTCCAGTGTAGACGGGATGTTTATTGATTAATTGCTTGCTGTTCTCTTCCTCCAGTAAGACCTTACGATACTGAGCAGCATATTAGTGTTCCTCATTTAAGGGCATCCGATACAGTTTCAAGGGAGTTAACTCTTGGCGTGACGTTAAGCGTTCGAATTCCCGCAAAACGTCACTTTTTGCGGGACGTAATGCGTGTAATGTTCCGTAATAAGAAACGTAATGTGGAATTTTTATGCTCCAATTTCTTCTCCAATTTCTGTTTCTTTCTCCCGCATGCTAATTTCTACGCCATTAATATTAGTGCATTCGATTCTAACAGGATAATAGTCTAATAACATTATAAGAAATAAAACAAATTACTGTTTCTTTGAGATCTTCAACAAAATATCGTATAGTGAGCAATCTCAAGACGACTGACCCTTTTGTTGCATGTCAATTATCATTTTTATTATCATTCATCATCAATGATTGACATTTTATTACATCACAAGAAACCAATGATATTTTAAAACTAATACGGAAAATGTAGGTAAACGCCGCTAATATAAACAATGACACAACTTTTATAAAAGAACAAAGTTCTTATTTCTTCAACGTTGCACGTATTTTATCTAACAAAAGGCAATAGCCAACAATATGTTTATACATCCGTAAATATTTTGACGGGACATTATGGTATACAAATGCCCGCGACGGTCCGTCTGTCCGTCGTAAACATGGTACAGCATATTATTCAAAATCATAAGACGACGGGCGTATCATGCGCTCGTAGCGCAACTGTTTATTTTGGGTTTTTTAAATATTTTTTATAAATATATTAGAGAAATGACGGAATGACAGTAAATACAATGCAATTTCCAATATAATCAATATTTCCGAATGGCATAACTCTTTTAAAGAATAGTTGATATGCAGTGATTTTCGAGCGTGTCTATACGATATCAGTTTTACAGAAAGTTAACAAGAATTGTACACTTGAAAAATGTGATTACCCAGAAGGACCGGAAGAACAGACAGAGGAATGGACGTGCGATATTTTATGTACGCGTTATACGGTGAAAAAAATAATTTATGTGCTACAATTTATGTACAAAAAAAGAAGTTCCGTTTGCAGGATAATGCTGAGTTCACACGTAATTCGAATTAATTCGATTCGCATTACATGCAACTAATTCGAATTAGTTTAATTCGCATTCAAAATGTTTTACGTACTAACGTAAATTCTAATTCGCGTTTAATTTGATTTACTGTCCAAACAACGTTAACTTTTAATTCATATCAACAAAACCGGATTTCTCAGTGATTAAAACGTGAATAAAAGGATTTAAAGGATTATTTGTAATGAAACAGCAGCCCAAAACAAAATAAATCTAGAGGTCAACATACGGTATGAAAAAATTCGTAAGGGTTCCACGGAACCCAATGTCTCGCCTACTTTTGCTGTTAATTGCAGACTCAACAAAAATGAGGAAAAACATCAATAAAAATTTCCCTCTCGATACTGTCGTTTGATTGAAAGAAGCTTCCAAGTTTGGTAAAAAATCCAGGATAGTTTATGAATCTAATAAATGTTTTATAAACTTTAACTGCAGACTGTATGCAATGTTAACTGGAAGAAAAACTAAGTCCATTTATAAGTAAAATACGGAAAAAGTGAATTTTTTTTTCACAAAATTTACTTCTGAATAATATCTTATGATCAGAAACAAGCTTATGTCTAAGTTTGGTAGAAATCCAGGATAGTTTAAGAACATTATAAAAATTTTAAAAACTTAAACCACAGAGTGAATGTTTTGTTTCTGGCCAAAAAAATAAGTCCATTTATAAGTAAAATACGGAAAAGTGGAAATTTATTTTTACAAAATTTTCTTCTTGATACTATCTTATGATCATAAACAAGCTTCTGTCCAAATCAAGGATAGTTTATGAAAGTTATTAAAATTTTAAAAACTTTAACCACAGAGTGAATGTAATGTTTCCTCGCAGAAAAACTAAGTCCATTTATAAGTAAAATACGGAAAAAATGGAATTTTATTTTTACAAAATTTACTTCTGGATACTTTCTTATGATCATAAACAAGCTTCTGTCCAAGTTTGGTAGAAATTCAGTATAGTTTAAGAAAGTTATCAAAATTTCAAAAACTTTAACCACAGAGTGAATATTTGTGGACGCCGCCGACGACGAGGCCGACGACGACGGAATGTAGGATCGCTTAGTCTCGCTTTTTCGACTAAAGTCGAAGGCTCGACAATAATATACGAGTGTGTACAGTAAATGTACCTGTATGCATGTCAAGTTCTAAATTGCCGAGTATTTAATTTTAAAAGCCGTAAAAATTATCAACAGTCCGTAATAACTTTTCTTGAGATGTTTATTTCACACTTAGACCACAAACAGAGAGAGGGATTTGTTATTCACATGATTTTATTTCCAGAAACAATATTACCAATTTATAGATAGTAATTTACACATCTCACAAGCAATATTTATACATCTGAAAAATGTCTCCGGTCATTTACAGAGATAACGTCGAAATTGTCTGCCAACGACGTCGTGCACTTTAGCGCTAACGTTGAGGTTGCAAAGGGGGGACGCATTTTTTAGGATAAATCGCGTTTATCATGGAATCAAGCACGGTGACCTATATTTGGGATTTGGGATTTGGAGAAAGAATGACAAAATGCAATTTATGCAGAAAAATCATAAAAATGACATTTTCAGAAACAGTTTATTTTTATTTTTTTAGGTTTAAAAAAATACCACTTTGAGCAGCTGGTCCGCAATGACAAGCAAGGCTTAAATAATTGTATAGTTATTCATGTAGTGATTTATTTTTTTCCTTTTTGTCACTTATCACAGCTTCAGATTGAACCCGATCTTAATAATTTACGACGAAACATATCTGCTCCAAATTTTTTTTAACATTGCCTAATTTTTTTTACAAAATTGCACAAATCCCCAATTTTTAGCCTCAATTTTCTCGAAAACAAGCACGGTGACCTATGTTTTATTTTGTGTTTTATTTTATATCTCGCCAAGACCTACAACATATTACAAATTTATAAAAATGACATTTAATCGAGAAACTGTATCAGATGCCCTTAAAGATTATTTTATCTTTAAGCTTCTCCCTTAATATTTTATATGATATTTGTCATAAAAGTCCCAAGTCTCGAGTCTGTTATTCAGTGGTTGTCATTTGCTGCTGTGTTACATATTTGCTTTTCTTTATTATTTTGTACATAAATTATGCTGTTAGTTTTCATTTTTTATTGTATTACATTTGTCATTTGGAGGCCTTTTATAGCAGACTATGTGGTTTGTGCTTTGCTCAGTATTGAAGGCTGTACGATGACCTATAGTTGTTACTTTCTGTGTTATTCAGTCTCTTGTGGAGAGTTTCCAATCATACCACATCAAATCAATATAAACAGAAAAGGCTTAGTTCATGGTTTGGAATTATAACCCCCGAAATTTAGTAGCAACTAGCAAATACACAATTTTATGTCATCAAGAAAAATCTGTATAACCTTGCTTGAAATCTGTCAAGGTGTTGTGGATTAACCAACTGATATACCCTTATGCATTTCTCATAATGACATTTAAAAAAAAAGGGGGGGATAATGCAGTTGTGAAAGTAGTTAACAAAGTCATGAATATTCATACAAGAAAAATGTAGTTTCTCTTTTAAGATTATACAATACTATATACAGTATATATGTAATTTAAAATAGCAATTATATTACCTATTAAATCGTAGAAATATTCTGGCTGCTTTCTGTGTCCACTAGATAATACTTGTCGTCCAACATCTTCAAATATGACAGGTCGAGATTCCAAATTCATTAACAACATAGACTGTAGTTGTGTCTTGGCTCTTTGTAGTTCTATCTGCTCATAGAAAAAACATAGGGTTGATCAAGTGTGAATAAATCATATAATGAACCTTCATTTATATGATGTCAGAATATTCCAATACTTGTGACCATTACTGTGCTTATGCTATAGGCATTGCCCTTTCACAATACCAAATAATTTAATTTTGGATGCGTCGTGCCTTCTGATTGGTTGATGGAGTTTTGTTTATAAGCTCATAGACATAATTTTGTTTTGTGATTGTGACATCATCAACGGTTTTTTATGATTTACTCCAATTTGAAATGGAATTTTGAATTAAATTATAAGGAATTACTGTAATATTTTTTTCTGTTTATTTGAGTGTGCACCACATTTTTTATGTTATTTCTTCATAGACAAAAAAATATTAGTCATTCCTTAATTGCCATAATATTTTACCAAAATTGCAGTTTGAATTCCTCTTTACAACTGATCAACTGGTAAAACAGTGTAGTAATCAACTTGTTGTCATTTATTGTTGTATCTCATATTTGTTAATCAATTTTTGTTTGATATAGTTTGATCTTGTATTGTACCATTGTCCCATGTTAGGGCAGGGTTGCCACATTCTGTATTTCACAAGTTAAGAGCCTGTAATTTGGTGGTTGTCGTTGGCTGCTGTATATCATATTTGCTTTTAATTCATTGTTTTGTACATATATCAATTCATTAGTTTTCATGTTTCAATTACATTTGTCGTTTAGGACCTTTATAGCAAACTTTGTGGTATGGTTTTTGCTCATTGTTGAATATCTTTTTGATATCTTTGCTATGTTTCTTTTCAGCTTGTTAAAATTTCTAACCAGTTCAACAGTTTGATTTGTTTAACAAATAGCAATTGGGTCAGTAATTTGAATAAAATGTAGTTAGATGAGAGAATCACTTATAATCAAATCCAGGTAAAGGAAGATAGGAGTTAAATCATTATTTCATGTGAAAATACTTAATTCTTAGGTATCAGATTACCTCCAATGGAATCTTATTGACCGCAGGATTTTACTTGACAAATTTTCAATGTTACATTTTTAATTCAAATTGATGTCTGTTTCATAGAAACATAGAAAACAGTTTAAAGACAAAAGTGTGAAAAAAGGCTAAATCATTACAATATGAATAAAAGTGAGGTGACTTAATGCAAATCAGGATTTAAAGGGGCAATTGTTTATATGAGGTATATAAAAAATCTAATATATTAATTTTGTTGCTCAATCATTAATGAAATGCAAAAAGTGAAATAATAATTCGCTTTTAGCAGCCAGTATGGTTCAATTTTGTCAAAATAAGCTAAAAAAACATTGATATAAATATGAATTATTCACTTGCAAGTGAATAGCGTTCTTTGTACCATATGATAAAGTAATATATCAAATTTGAAATGGGAAAAAAAAATGTTTGAATTTTTCCTTTAATTTTTGTACCCTCAAGCCTCCTTAAAATAAGAGCCAGCCACATTTTATCTAAATGATTTAGGCCATAAAAAAGAATAGGTTTGTTTGCCCAAACCCTACCTACCCAGAAAAAAGCTGCCTACTCAAATTCTTTTATTGTCCTGATTTGAAGAAGTTTTTTTTTTTTAATCAGATAGGCATGAAGACTAATAAACATCTGATACGTAGATTTCCTTTAAAAAAAAAGAAAAGAAAATCCCTAATTACCTACCCGCTGTCACAACCTTGGGTAGGGTTTGGGCAAACCAAAATATTTTTAATTGTGGCCTTACATGAAGCTGCACCTGTGTTGGTTTGTCTCATCTATCATGGAAATTCTTTTTCTCTGCTAAACCACCACATGTTAAAAGCATAATTTTGCATAAATTGTAAATCATTAATGGTGGAAAACTTTAATAAGTCATGGGTCAAACATGTCAAAGTTAGGGATATATGACAAATCACAATGAGTGTTATACAACCTTTATACATATACTGTACACAGATTATAGCAGCAGATAACTGCTAGCAGGCTTTATATTTCTGTTCCTAGTTTATTTCGTGTCCTCTGTTATCTTGTTAATAGTTTTATAGGTGTCTTACTTCTTTATGGTTGTGATGAATGCATTGTTTGCACTTACCTTATCTACAAATGATGTGGTATTTAATAATTCTCTGACAATAACTTCAACCAGATCAGATAACTGAAAAATACATCAATAACATTATCACAGCAATACTTAAAACATAAAAATAAGAAGATGTAGTATGATTGCCAATGATTAAAACTTAATCATAAAAATGTAGAGGGATAGCTATATAAACCCCATCAGCACTATAAATTTTTAAATAGTTTTACACGGAATATTGTCAACAGACCAAAAAAACTTAGTATTGTTAAAAACAATCTTGAAAATGAGGTTGAGGTCAGGTTTATGAAAGGCTGACAAATGCTCCTTATAATGATTCTAATAAATAAACAGAGTTGACCTATAACTTAAGGTGGATTTGGGGCCAGGGTCTTAATTGGCATCCATACAATTTTATAATAATTTGTCAAAATGTAGTTTTTTATCGTGTCAGATTTTGTATAGATTATGCAAGAAAAATACATTTTTTGTTTCTGATTAAATGTGAGAAGATAGCTCTTATAATATGTTTCCAGAAAAGAAAAAAAGGGGGTCACCAGACTTGTTTTCTTGCTACATATTGAAATCAGTAACTTCACAACACATTCTTTAATAAAAATTAATTTATCTGAATTATCTCCCCTACTGAGTTATCTCACCTTATGTGGTTAAATTAAAAAAAAAATAAGTGTTTTTTTAGAAAGCACAGCTGAAAATATGATAAAACATAGAGTGGGGTGCTCATTTTGTCCATATCTTTCCATGTTTTCTTCAGTTTATGTTCAGGTCTTTACATTTTTGAAGTATACTGATATTTCTATATGAAGATAACTTCAAATGCAAAATATTCTTAGCTTTAAAACGTGTTTGTTTTGAGAAAAATCATTTGAAATGCTGGATTAAAGGGTGTTTGAAATTTCCTGATGTTTTGTCAACAGGGGACACATATTCGCCGTTGTTACACATCTATTTAAAACCAAATAACTGCATCTTTAAACAATATTTATCAAATAAATTTCATTATAGATGAATAGCAGACATTTGAAAGGTGTAATAAAAAAAAAATTTAGGGCAATCAGTCAAAGAATTACTAAAGAAATACCTCTTTGAAATCGTTTTTATCATTCAGGAAATTGGCTGAAAATCGTTGTTCGTTTTACGGTCCTTTGTGGTAAGTGCTGAAATTTGGTCTCATTTTCAAAAATAATCATATTTGTTATAAAAATATAATTTCCCGGCATATTTCTTCAATTTCAACCATCCTTTGAAGTTTTAACACCTCAAAATCATAAAACGGCGAAATTGTGTCCACGGCGAATATGAGCGCCCCACTCTATATTTTTCTATATTAACCTGAAAAAGTCTTACTTATAAATTACATAGTACTCTCAAAATTGACACATTTCATTTAGGATCTAGACCAATGTTATCTGCAAACTTCAAAATACAAGATGGAGCAAGAAAACCCCAGCCACCTTAAAGTTTTAAAGAACTAGAGGCTCTTAAGAGCCTGAGTCGCTCACCTTGGTCTATGTGCATATAAACAAAAGACACAGATGGATAAACAACAAAATTGTGTGTTGGTGATGGTGATTTGTTTGTAGATCTTACTTTACTGAACATTCTTGCTACTTACAATTATTTCTATCTATTGTGAACTTTGCCCATTAGTTACAGAGGATAATATTTTGTTAAAATTTTATTGTAAAGGGAAATAACTCCTTAAGGGGTCTACTGACCAACTTGGTCATGTTGGCTTTAATATTTGTAGATCTTACTTTGATGAACATTAATGCTGTTCACAGTTTATCTCTATCTATAATAATATTCAAGATAATAACAAAAAGCGGCAAAATTTCCTTAAAATTACCAATTCAGGGGCAGCAACCCAACAAACGGTTGTCAGATTTGTCTGAAAATTTCAGGGCAGATAGATCTTGACTTGATTAACAATTTAACTTATGTCAGATTTGCTCTGAATGCTTTTGTTTCAGAGTTATAAGCCAAAATCTACATTTTACCCCCTATGTTCTACTTTTAGCCATAGCGGCCAGCTTGGTGGGTTGGCTGGGTCACCGGACACACTTTTTAAACAAAATACCCCAATTATGGTTGTGGCCAAGTTTGGTGAAATTTGGCCCAGTAGTTTCAGAGAAGAATTTTGTAAAAGTTAACGACGACATTAGACAGACGATGACCGACACCAAGTGATGAGAAAAGCTCACTTGGCCTTTTAGGCCAGGTTAGCTAAAAAGGCATAATGCAATATACACAGTCAAGGAGCTGTATTGTTGTCAAAAATGTATCAGCTTGAGTTAATTTTGTACAACTGTTGTTTTTGAAAGGATGATCAAGAGGATCTCTGAATCATTCTTACCTGGTCAGGATGTGAACTTGCATGAATACAAAATAATCCACTGTCATCATAGGCATGGTTATAACATGTGGCATTATGTATCCAATGGAATCTGCAAAAAATAAAACCAGAGTTGTCATTGAAATTTGGCAGAACACATGAAGGCTAACAAATGTTATGGTAAGTATTGTTTTTTGTATAGAGCAATGGAAGTTGGTTCTTAATATTGAAGACTTGATCTCTTTAATATGCCACTAGTCTGTATGCCTATGAGTGACACCACCCCATATGAGATTTACTGACCATGTATATCATATCAGGTCACTAGCACAATGTGTAACTAATAATATTTGGATTAAAATTTGGCAATATGCATTATATGGAATCTGTGAAAATTAAAATATGGTTTCTATTTTTCACTCCTAAATATGTACCTTTACATAAGAAGCACAATGACTGTACCAAGTTGTGATTTAGTCTTACATAGTCAGTCTAGTACAAAACAGGATTGATATTCTTATCACATTCACATGCTCTTGTCCTGAATGCGCATTTAATTTGTCACTAGATGCAAAACAGCCATCAATCATCATTCTCATACTGACAAATGGGTCAGTAGCTTTACACCATAGGTTATTTGGACTATAAAACCATGGTTCATCTTTTAGTCATGGCCATCTGATTGATGTACTTACTGGCATTGGAAAGCCCTCAGTAAACATGGTAAATGCCATCTTTTATCACTATATATATATATACATGATACAGGTTGTTATCTCTTTGACACATTCCCCTTTTCCATTCTCAATTTCATGAGTTTTGACCAGACATTTGTTACTTACCTGTTTAATACATTAAGATATAATCTTGTATACATTCCCTTTCCAGGACCCCCAGCAGAGAATGATCCACCACCGCCCATCATCATATTAAGTACACAAAAACTGATGAAATCATCATCTTTGTGCGAACAACTTTCCAGACCAATAACAATGTGTGCTAGTTCTGGCATTGGTGTTGGTCCTAAACTGACATTTGACAAATCTTTCTCAATCTGAAATGCATATATGAGTACATTTGTAATTATATTTTCTTAAGTACAGTAGTTTTTTGTGAGTACAAATGTATATATATTTTCCAATTTTTTAGTTGTTATTTCATGGTACAATGTACTTTGGTCTGAATTTCCAACTTGTTAGGCTTAAATTAAAATATTGTTTGTTTGCCCTTTACTGACCGACCCTATAAATTCGTTTCGCCTGAAAATCTTTTATTTGTATTTACCAGCATGATTTTATTTTATTTTATTTTTTCGTTCCTACCAAAAATCTTATATTTGTATTTCCCGCTCAAAACTTTTTTACCGAAATCCTCAGGTTTTATCTTTTACGTATAAGGTCTTGTCCGTTTGATATTACTTGAGCATTTGACATGAAAACTTGCATTTAGAGTTTCAAAGCATTTGTTTGAAATCGATGTTGAAAGCTTTGAAATAATGATAATATGACGAAAGTTACTCTTGTGTCTTTTTACTTGAAAAGCAAGGTTCGATCAAAAAAAGTTCGTCCAAAATTATCAACGTGTGTACAAAATATTTTGTAAACGGATGTTGTATTCTATATAGGGACGTTGATCTGTAGATCAGGATGATTAAGTTAACTATGCCTTCGACCAGCATTAATATATAATCTTTATCTGACATGAACCAAAGGTCTGTAAAATGGACAATATTTGGCAGTAAAATTGCTAGTTTTTCCATACAGATCATTTATAAATGCAATGTAAAATGCATGACAATTGAGTTTCAAGTCTTGTAGCATTTTTATTGGAAACACAGGCACACATGAAAATTGAAACACTCTAGGGACTTTTTCTACAAGTAGTGTATGTCTGCCCGGACATATTTTACCAGGATAAAGTTATCTCTTACAGAAAACTTTTAGGTCGAGGTAAGCGTACACAGTACGTAGTACAGAATATAAGTGAATGTTAAAACTCTTAAAAGTTCCAGGCATATAAACGTTGAAAATATGCTGCAAAGCCCTATACAATTATTTTGATATTTGAAAACAAAATAGGAGTGCATATGAATTAACTTCACATTCTACATGATGACTTCTTTTCAAAACTTCCTAGGACTATAATACTATTAGTCCCTGACTCCCAGAAACTTATTACCAAAAGCATACTCATATGATACTTAAGCAAAAGTAATACAAACAAAAATGACATCATGCAGACTTTGTTTCTATAAAATAAAATATTTTACCTACCTGCCTACCCTAAAAATGTACGGAGCTAAGTTATTTTTTGGAAATGAAAAATAAAATATTTTACATACCTACCTACCCTGTTTCAAAACATAGGGTCAGAAAAGGGCAAACAAACAATATTTTAATTTAGGCCTTATCATCAATTATATTTCAGTTGGTTGTGTAATCTATTGCCCAAACAGCAACTACAGATCTATCCTCCATAATTACATATACGAAACCATGTTTTCCAAATTTGATAATTTGTAATACTAAACAGTGCAAGTTAATATTTTGGTCAATAATTGAAATAACTATGTGACATTGACTATGTAAGAAATTGATGTTACTTGCCTTATAAATACTACTGGTTTCTTATACTACTAATTATGATTCATGAATTATGTGGAGAATGTGATAACAAACAAACAATTTTTATATACAAGCAAGTACTGAAATCTCTTCCATGAAAGATATATTTAATTCTGGTTCTAATATTCTCTGCCTCCCAACTGACTACTCACCAAAGCTTTTCCACCAGTGTACTGTGCCAAGGAATTATCAACAGACATTTTTTTATCTACTAAGTTCTCTTGTTCTAACCATATTGGTTTGTAATTTTTCACAAAATGTTCTTTAGCTAATTCCACCATTTGTTCATGATCCATCCCAACACCAGCTAGTACCATCCTTTCTGGTGTATGATAATTCTTCATATATGTGTATAAAATATTTTTTTCTATTTTATCAATGTTTTCTGGAGGACATCTGTGTGGTAATCCTAATGTATTACCTCTGTAAGCTGCCTGAATATATAAATATAACATGTAACTTAGTAATATGCGAATTATTTGTAGAAGATATATAGATTCAACTACTGCAACAAGTGTGTTACAATTTTTCTCCACTGGAGACAGTTTAATTTCAATATTTAAAGTGTGAGGCTTGCTGAGCTCTTTAAAAAGTTCAAAATTTTACTGTTACAGTGGAGAAATGAATTTATACAAGAATAACAGTGTTGACATCTGTTTCTCTAATGATTGTATCCTTCTTTTTCAAATCTTCTTCAAATGTGACATCATCCCAGTGCAGCTTGAAAGGATTACAAAAAAATTACTATCATTGGTAATATAAAGGTACTAAAAAAGTCTCTTTATTCATTTCAAAGTTTATAAAAGTATTATACAGTAAAAACCTGTATAAACAGGACTATGAAAAAGGGCCAGTTTGAACAGTGAGCGTGTTTATTCAGGTTTCCGTTTTGACTGGAAGAAAATGACTTGTGACATCCGAAATATTGCATGTAAAAGTTCTGTCAGATTGTAAACTACAAAAAATGTATAGACTGACAAATTAAAATACAAAACACAATAACTTAATAACTTTGTATAATCGTTGTTTTGAATCTCCATATTTATTGGCTGTAAAAATTTCAGAAACTGGGTGTGCCTAGAATTTAACAGAAATAATATTTCAACTGTGTTTTGCATATCCTCGTATGTGAAATAGACCTCGGTAGCATCAGTCTCCAACTTGTCAATTTCACTTTCACTTTGTTTTTCATTTGCATCACAATACTCACGTTGTTTGGATTGTAACACAAGAGATTCGTTTTACTTACATGATCGTTAATTTCCAACGTTAGTATGGCCGATTTGAAAGCCAGAATATTATCAAATGAAATTTCATCACGATCGAAACATTGTTGTACAGTTTACATTAAAATTGGGAATGGAAATGGGGAATGTGTCAAAGAGACAACAACCCGACCGTAGAAAAAACAGCAGAAAGTCACCAACATGTCTTCAATGTAGCGAGAAATTCCCGCACCCAGAGGCGTCCCTCAGCTGGCCCCTAAACAAATATATACTAGTTCAGTGATAATGAACGCCATACTAATTTCCAAATTGTACACAAGAAACTAAAATTAAAACAAGAAGTAATTGTAACAGGATGCTGTTACGAAGTCTCCCAAACAAAGCTCCCATAACTCGCCATTCATATGGTCCCATGTTCATTTGATTTGATTTTTTGTCCCATACAAGAATATATATGGTTTAGGGGTGGGGACATTGATCGTTTACAAGTTTTCAAACAAGAGGGGGTGGGGTGACCCCCTCGGGACTTCCCTTCTATATCATTTCATTTGTTTTATTGTCCCCTACAAGAATATATATGGTTTAGGGGTGGGGATCTGGACTGTTTACAAGATAATAGCACATTCTCAAATTGAACAGGGTGGGGGCGACCCCCCGGAACTTCCCTTTAATTTCATTTGATTAGCCTTATTGTCCCATACAAGAATATATATGGTTTAGGGGTGGGGATGTTGACCCTTTACAAATTTTCAAACAAGAGGGGGTGGGGTAACCCCCTAGGGACTTCCCTTTTATTTCATTTTATTTGTTTTATTGTCCCTTACAAGAATATATATGGTTTAGTGGTGGGGATGTTGACCGTTTACAAGTAAGACGGGGTGGGGGTGACCACCTCGGGACTTTTCTGTTATTTCATTTCATTTGTTTTATTGTCCCCTACAAGATTATAGATGGTTTAGGGGTGGGGATGTTGACCGTTTACAAGTTTTCAAACAAGAGGGGGTGGGGTGACTCCCTTGGGACTTCCCTTTTATTTCATTTCATTTGTTTTATTGTCCCCTACAAGAATATATATGGTTTAGGGGTGGGGATCTGGACCGTTTACAAGATAATAGTACATTCTCAAATTGAACGGGGTGGGTGTGACCCCCAGGAACTTCCATTTAATTTCATTTGATTAGTTTTATTGTCTCATACAAGAATAGATATGGTTTAGGGGTGGGGATGTTGACCGTTTACAAGTTTTCAAACAAGAGGGGGTGGGGTGAGCCCCTAGGGACATCACTTTTATTTCATTTCATTTGTTTTATTGTCCCCTACAAGAATATATATGGTTTAGGGGTGGGGATCTGGATTGTTTACAAGATTATAGCACATTCTCAAATTGAACGGGGTGGGGATGACCCCCGGGGACTTCCTTTTAATTTCATTTGATTTGTTTTATCGTCCCATTCAAGAATATATATGGTTTAGGGGTGGGGATCTGGACCGTTTACAAGATAAAAGCATATTCTCAAATTGAAGGGGGTGGGGATGACCCCCCAGGGACTCCCCCTATATTTCATGTGATTTGTTTTATTGTCCTATAATCATTTCTGAAGACTGCATGTATCTATCACTTAGTTTTCAAGTTATATTCATTTGAAAATTTTAAAAAATAAAATCCCATAGGGTTCTATAGTAAACCCCTCCCTCCTTTCTACCCCCCAAAAAACCCCTTAATAGACCCCAATGCACAAACGAAACATTGATGGCTCACCTAGACATGTTAGTCTAACATATTGTAAAATCCTAAGTAAATCTGACAAGCCGTTTAGGAGAACCGCTGCGGACAAGTTCATTTTTAAAGTGGCGGAAGAAGAGGAAGAAGCGGAAGAATAATAAAAATAACTAGATTTGCCATTGCAAGCAATAGCGGATGGCACCCTTCCCCCATTGCCAGGCGAGCGGCAGCAAACTAGAAGATTCCAAAGTCAAAGAGTACATCTACACATTCAAATTATCATTTTTGTAAAGTTTAATGAAGTTTGGATCATTTTGAAATTTTTGACATTTTTGATGTTTCCATGGTTACGTCGGCCATTTTGAAAATTCCATCTTCAAAAGTCAACTCTGCTTATGCCAATGACCATTTGTGTAAAGTTTAATCCAGTTTGCACCATTTTTATTTTTTTTGAATTTTTTTGACCTTTTAGCATTGTTTCCATGGCAACAACAGCTATTTTGGAAATTCCAACTGCAAATGCCACATCTTCCAATGTTGCTCATCGTTACTGTGAAGTTTCATGAAGTTTGGAGCATTTTGATATTTTTGAAATTTTTGGTGTGGTTCCCATGGCAACACAGTAGTTCCAATGAGTGCCAAAATCATCCAACACCTGTGTATAGTGGCCACCTACATGGTATTAAAATATAATGATTCTTAGCTCAAACATATTCAAACAGTTCACCAAAACCTAAAACTGTATTTTTTCACATTTGTTCCGTTTCCATGGAAACGGTAGCCATCTTGGACCATTCCATAGCAAGATGCACAACTTCATATGGGGGTCGTCATTATAGTAGAGTTCCATCAACATTGACCCATTTGATTCCGAGAACTAGCGTGGACAAAATGTGTGGAAGAAGATTAATAAAAATAATAAGAAAAAAAACTAGATTTGTAATTGCTAGCAATAACGGATGGCACCCTTCCCCTATTGCCAGGTGAGCGGCAGCCATTTTGAAAATTCCAAAGTCAAAAAGCGTATCTACAAATGTTTATCAACATTGTTGTAAAATTTCATAAAGTTTAGAGCAATTTGAAACTTTTGAAATTTTTGCTGTTTCCATGGTAACGGTTACCAATTCCAAAATTCCAAAGACAGGTGCCACTTTGAAACATGCCATGTTACATATCCATGTAGTGTGATTGAGTTTGACCTTCCCAGTTAACGGAGTATATGCTACTTTAAGGTTTTCCCATAGGGTTTAATGCTAAATGTATTTAGTTTCCATGGCAATCTAGTAGTTCCAAAGCTTCTCAAAATCCCCTAAAACTTGTATATAGTGGACACTAATAATATATAAAAATTAGGTGATTCTATGTTCATGCATACTCAAATTATTCACCAAAAACAAAGATTTTATTTTTCACATTTGTTCTGTTTCCATGGTAACGGTGGCCATCTTGAAAATGCCATACCCCGATTGCAAATCTGCACATGCTGGTTAACATTATGGTATAGTTCCATAACATTTGGTTCATCCAATTCCAAGATATAAGCTGGACAAAAAAAGTGGAAGAAAAATAATAAGAAAACTAGATTTGTAATTGCTAGCAATAACGGATGGCACCCTCGTCCCCCCATTGCCAGGCGAGCGGCAGCCATTTTTGGAAATTCCAAAGTCAAAGAAGGCATCTACCCTTGCAAGTTATCATTTTTGCAAAATTTCATTAAGTTTGAAGCATTTTGAAATTTTGGACAATTTTGCTGTTTCCATGGTTACGGCGGCCATTTTGGAAATTCCAACTTCAAAATGCAACTCCGCACATGTCAGTCACTATTCCTGTAAAGTTTCATCCAGTTTGCAGCACTTAATTTTTTTTGGAAATTTTGAACGTTTGTGCTGCAACCATGGTTACAGTAGATATTTCCAAAATTCTAAAAGCGTACATCTCATTGCCACATGTCATGTTATATATCAATACAGTTTCATTGACTTTGGTGCAGTACTCTCTGAGAAAATGCTGATTTTATGCATTTTTCCATAGGGTCAATGCAAAACTTGGCCCCAGTTTCCATGACAACGGCGGCCATTTTGAACTATCCATATATTGTCTTGACATCTTGGCATACTGGAGAACATTTTCATAAAGTTTCATCCAGTTGGATCTTATAACGAAAGAGTTAGAATTTTTGATATTTTAGCTGTTTCCATGGTAACGGCAGCCATTTTGAAAATTCCAAAGTCAAACTGGAAATCAGCACATGCCAGTTAACATTCCTGTGGAGTTTCTTCCAGTTTGGACCACTTTGATTTTTTTCGCATTTGTGCTGTTTCCATGGAAACGGCGGCCATCTTTTACCATTCCATAGCAAGGTGCACAACTTCAAATGGGGTTCCTCATTATAGTTGAGTTCCATAAACATTGGTCCGTTCAATTCTGTGAACTCGCGCGGACAAAATGTGTGGAAGAAAAATAAAAATAACTAGATTTGTAATTGCTAGCAATAACGGATGGCACCCTTCCCCCATTGCCAGGCGAGTGGCAGCCATTTTGAAAATTTCAAAGTCAAAGAGCGCTTTTACACATGTTTTTTAACATTGTTGTAAAATTTCAACTCGTTTGGAGCATTTTGAATTTTTTGAAATTTTTGCTGTTTCCATGGTAACAGTTACCATTTCCAAAATTCCAAAGACAGGTGCCACATTGGTACATGCCATGTTACATATCTATAAAGTTTCATTGGGATTGATGCTATATTCTTTAAGAAAATGTAGCTTTTATGTGTTTTCCCATACGGTCAATGTTAAACTTTCGCCCTGTTTCCATGACAATGGCGGCCATTTTGGAACCTCTTGATATTGCATGCACATCTAGGCATATCAGGTAACACTTCCACAAAGTTTCATCCACTTGGGTCTTATAATGAAGAATTTGGAATTTTGAAATTTTTTCACATTTTTGCAGTTTCCATGGAAACGGCAGCCATCTTGAACCCTTCCATGGTGCCTGCAACTCTTAACCTAAGGGTCCTTAATATAATAGAGTTCGGTCAACTTTGGTCCATTGGATATCGAGAAATCTCCTGGACAAAATGTGTGGAAGAAAAATAATAAAAATAATAATAAGAAAAAAAAAAGAAACGTAGAATAACAATACGTCACCCCAACTCCGTTGAGGGTGCCATAACTAGAATTGCTATTGCAAGCAATAGCGGATGTCACCCTTCCCCCAATTGCCACTAAGCGGCAGCCATCTCAAAATCGTTTAACAGTGAATGCACATATATGCATGGCAATACATCTTTCTGTAAATTTTCAGTACATTGAGAGCATTCTAAAAAATTTCACAATTCTCCTGTTTCCATGGCAACGGCAGCCATTTTGAAAATTTTGAAGTCATAAGTCTCATCTTTACTTGCCAGTTAACAATAATATCAAGTTTCATTAAGTTCAAAGCATTTAGAGAATTTTTGACTTTTTTGCAGTTTCCATGGCAACGGTGGCCATTTTGGAAATTCCAAAGTCAAAAGTATCATCCAGACTTGCCAGTCAACAATCATATTAAGTTTGATCGATTTAGGAGCATTTTGAAATTTTTGAAATATTTGGTCCTGTATCCATGGTAACAGAAGAGTTCCAATGATTGTCAAAATCATTCAAAAGCTGTATATAGTGGACAACTATATTGTGTAAAAATTTGATGATTTCAAGTTCTAGCATACCGAAATTATTCACCAAACCCTGAGGTTTTTAGAGCATTTTGACACTTATGCACTGTTTCCATGGTAACGGCAGACATTTTGGAAATTCTAACGCCAAATTACGCATCTACCAAAGTTGCTCATCGTTACTATGAAGTTTCAAAAAATTTGGAGCATTTTGAAATTTTTTAAATTTTTGGGGTAGTTTCCATGGCAACATAGTGGTTCCAATGATTGCCAATATCATCCAAAACCAATATATGGCTGGCACCTACATTGTGATAAAATATGATGATTCTGAGTTTAAGCATCTCTAAATTATTCACAAAACCAAAAACTGGAATTTTTCACAATTGTTCCGTTTCCATGGAAACGGCAGCCATTTTTTATGGTCTTAGACCCTACTGCAACCCGAAATTTTGTGTTCCTCCTTATAGTGAATTATCATTAAGATTGGTTCCATTTTACTCCAAAAAACCTGTCGGACAAAAAAAGGTGGAAGAATAATAATAATAACAAAGAAACATAAGAAAAGCAATATGTCACCCGACATTGTCGATCGGGTGACATAACTAGATTTGCGATTGCAAGCAATAGCGGATGGCACCCTTCCCCTATTGCCAGGTGAGCGGTAGCCATGGTAACGGCGGCCATTTTGGAAATTCCAAACTCAAAAGTCAAGTCTACATTAGCTGAGCAACATTTGTTACAAGTTTCAATAAATTTGAAGCATTTTGAATTTTTTTGTATTTTTGCTATTTCCATTGTAACGGCGGCCATTTTGAAAGTTCCAAGGTCAAACCCCCGCTGCAATTTTTTCCCTCCATAATCATATACAATCATATACCATTTAATGTCTCTAGAATAAATTAAACATTGATGTTCTAGAATGTTCTGTGAAAATTCACAGTTTTGACCTTTTTGCATTGTTTCCATGGTAACAACAGCAATTTTGGAAATTCCAACGCCAAATTCCACATCTTCCAATGTTGCTCATCGTTACTGTGAAGTTTCATCAAGTTTGGAACATTTTGAGATTTTTGAATTTTTTGGAGTAGTTTCCATGGCAACATAGTAGTTCCGATGAGTGCCAAAATCATCCAACACCTGTATATAGTGGGCACCTACATTGTATTAAAATATAATGATTCTGACTTAAAGCATATCCAAACAGTTCACCAAAACGAAAAACTGTATTTTTTCACATTTGTTCCGTTTCCATGGTAACTGCGGCCATCTTGAGAATGCCATATCCCGATTGCAAATCTGCACATGCTGGTCAACATTATGGTTAAGTTCCATTACCATTGGTTCATAAAATTCCAAGATATAAGCTGGACAAAAAAAAGTGGAAGAAAAAAAATAATAAGAAAAAAAGAAACGTAGAATAACAATATGTCACCCCAACTCCGTTGAGGGTGCCATAACTAGAATTGCCATTGCAAGCAATAGCGGATGTCACCCTTCCCCATTTGCCACTAGGCGGCAGCCATTTGAAAACAATTTAACAGTGAATGCAGATCTATGAATTGCGATATACCTTTCTATAAATTTTCAGTACATTTAGACCATTGTAAAAAGTTTCATATTTCTGCTGTTTCCATGGCAACAGCAGCCATTTTGAAAATTCCAAAGTAAAAAATCTCATCTATACATGCCAGCTAACAATAATATTAAGTTTCATTAAGTTTGGAGCATTTCGAAAATATTTGACATTTTTGCAGTTTCCATGGCAACGGTGGCCATTTTGGAAATTCCAACTTCAAAAGTCTCATGCAGTCTTGACAGTCAACAATCATATGAAGTTTCATTAATTTCGGAGCATTTTGAAATTTTTGAAATATTTGATCCTGTATCCATGGTAACATAGTAGTTCCAATGATTGTCAAAATCATTCAAAACCTGGATATAGTGGACAACTATATTCCATTAAAATTTGAGGATTTTAAGTTCAAGCATTCCAAAGTTATTCACCAAACCCTGAAGTTTTTGGACCATTTTGACCTTTTTGCATTGTTTCCATGGAAACGGCAGACATTTTGGAAATTCCAACGCCAAATTCTACATCTACCAAAGTTGCTCATCGTTATGCTAAAGTTTCAAAAAATTTAGAGCATTTTCATATTTTTGAAATTTTTGGTGTAGTTTCCATGGCAACATAGTAGTTCCAATGATTGCCAAAATCATCCAAAACCAGTATATGGGTGGCACCTCCATTGTATCAAAATATAATGATTCTGAGTTTAAGCGTCTCCAAATTATTCACAAAAACCAAAAAGTGGAATTTTTCACAATTGTTCCGTTTCCATGGAAACGGCAGCCATTTTTTATGGTCTTAGACCCTACTGCAACCCGGAATTTTGTGTTCCCTATTATACTTAACTATCATTAAGATTGGTTCCATTGGCTCTGAGAAAAGTGGCGGACAAAATAGTTTAAAGAATAATAATAATAACAAAGAAACAGAGGAAAAGCAATATGTCACCCGACATTGTCGATCGGGTGACATAACTAGAATTGCCATTGCAAGCAATAGCGGATGTCACCCTTCCCCTATTGCCACTAAGCGGCAGCAATTTGACAACATTTTAACAGTAAATGCAGATCAACGTATTGCGATATATCTTTCTGTAAATTTTCAGGACATTTTGAGTATTGTCAAAAGTTTTACATTTCTTCTGTTTCCATGGCAACGGCAGCCATTTTGAAAATTCCGAAGTCAAAAGTCTCATCTATACATGCCAGTTAACAATAATATTAAGTTTCATTAAGTTTGGAGCATTTTGAAAATATTTGACATTTCTGCAGTTTCCATGGCAACGGTGGCCATTTTGGAAATTCCAACTTCAAAAGTCTCATGCAGACTAGACAGTCAACAAATATATTAAGTTTCATCAAGTTTGGAGCATTTTGAAATTTTAGACATTTTTGACATTTTGTCTGGTTTCTATGGTAACAGATACCATTCCAAATTTCTAATGGCAGATACCACATTGGTACATGGGAGGGAACATACCAGCAGAGTTTCAATGGATTTGACCTACCATTTTAAGGAAGTAAATGCCACTTTTTAAGGTTTTTTAAAGCGTTTTGACCATTTTTGCCTTGTTTCCATGGTAACACAAGACATTTTCGAAATTCCAACGCCAAATTGCACATCTTCCAATGTTGCTCATCATTACTGTGAAGTTTCATTAAATTTGGAGCATTTTGATATTTTGGAAATTTTTGGTGTAGTATCCATGACAACATAGTAGTTCCAATGAATGCCAAAAATCATCCAAAACAAGTATATGCCCAGCACCTACATTGTTTCAAAATATAATGATTCTAAGTTAAAGCATCTCCAAATAATTCCCAAAAACCAAAAAGTGGAATTTTTCACATTTGTTCGGTTTCCATGGTAACGGCAGCCATTTTTAATGGTCCTATGACCTACTGCAACCCGAAATTTTGTGTTCCTCATTATAGTTGACTATCACTAAGATTGGTTCCATTGCCTTCAAAAAATCTGCCGGACAAAAATCATTGGAAGAATAAGAATAATAATAACAAAGAAACGGAGGAAAAGCAATATGTCACCCGACATTGTCGATCGGGTGACATAATAAGAAAAAAAAGAAACGTAGAATAACAATATGTCACCCCAACTCCGTTGAGGGTGCCATAACTAGATTTGTAATTGCTAGCAATAACGGATGGCACCCTCGTCCCCCCATTGCCAGGCAAGCGGCAGCCATTTTAAAAATTTCAAAGTCAAAGAGTGCATCTACACCTGCAAGTCATCATTTTTGTAAAATTTCATTAAGTTTGGAGCATTTTGAAATTTTGGACAATTTTGCTGTTTCCATGGTTACGGCGGCCATTTTGGAAATTCCAACTTCAAAATGCAACTCCGCACATGTCAGTCACTATTCCTGTAAAGTTTCATCCAGTTTGAAGCATTTTTTTTTTTTTTTGGAAATTTTGAACGTTTGTGCTGCAACCATGGTTACAGTAGATAATTCCAAAATTCTAAAAGCGTACATCTCTTTGCCACATGTCATGTTATATATCAATACAGTTTCATTTAATTTGGTGCACTACTCTCTGAAAAAATGCTGATTTTATGCATTTTTCCATAGGGTCAATGCAAAACTTGGCCCCAGTTTCCATGACAACGGCGGCCATTTTGAACTATCCAAATATTGTCTTGACATCTTGGCATACTGGAGAACATTTTCATAAAGTTTCATCCAGTTGGATGTTATGACGAAAGAGTTAGAATTTTTGATATTTGAGCTGTTTCCATGGTAACGGCAGCCATTTTGGAAATTCCAAAGTCAAACTGCAAATCATCTCATGCCAGTTACCATTCCTGTGGAGTTTCTTCCAGTTTGGAACACTTTGAATATTTTCGGATTTTTGCAGTTTCCATGGAAACGGCAGCCATCTTGACCATTCCAAAGTCAGGTGCACAACTTCATATGCTGGTCCACATTATGGTATAGATCCATCAACATTGGTCCATACAATTCCGAGAAACTGGGTGGACAAAAAGTGTTGAAGAAGAATAATAAAAACTAGAATTGCTATTGCAAGCAATAGCGGATGTCACCCTTCCCCCAATTGCCACTAAGCGGCAGCCATCTCAAAATCGTTTAACAGTGAATGCACATATATGCATGGCAATACATCTTTCTGTAAATTTTCAGTACATTGAGAGCATTCTAAAAAATTTCACAATTCTCCTGTTTCCATGGCAACGGCAGCCATTTTGAAAATTTTGAAGTCATAAGTCTCATCTTTACTTGCCAGTTAACAATAATATCAAGTTTCATTAAGTTCAAAGCATTTAGAGAATTTTTGACTTTTTTGCAGTTTCCATGGCAACGGTGGCCATTTTGGAAATTCCAAAGTCAAAAGTATCATCCAGACTTGCCAGTCAACAATCATATTAAGTTTGATCGATTTAGGAGCATTTTGAAATTTTTGAAATATTTGGTCCTGTATCCATGGTAACAGAAGAGTTCCAATGATTGTCAAAATCATTCAAAAGCTGTATATAGTGGACAACTATATTGTGTAAAAATTTGATGATTTCAAGTTCTAGCATACCGAAATTATTCACCAAACCCTGAGGTTTTTAGAGCATTTTGACACTTATGCACTGTTTCCATGGTAACGGCAGACATTTTGGAAATTCTAACGCCAAATTACGCATCTACCAAAGTTGCTCATCGTTACTATGAAGTTTCAAAAAATTTGGAGCATTTTGAAATTTTTTAAATTTTTGGGGTAGTTTCCATGGCAACATAGTGGTTCCAATGATTGCCAATATCATCCAAAACCAATATATGGCTGGCACCTACATTGTGATAAAATATGATGATTCTGAGTTTAAGCATCTCTAAATTATTCACAAAACCAAAAACTGGAATTTTTCACAATTGTTCCGTTTCCATGGAAACGGCAGCCATTTTTTATGGTCTTAGACCCTACTGCAACCCGAAATTTTGTGTTCCTCCTTATAGTGAATTATCATTAAGATTGGTTCCATTTTACTCCAAAAAACCTGTCGGACAAAAAAAGGTGGAAGAATAATAATAATAACAAAGAAACATAAGAAAAGCAATATGTCACCCGACATTGTCGATCGGGTGACATAATAAGGAAAAAAAGAAACGTACAATAACAATACGTCACCCCAACTCCGTTGAGGGTGCCATAAATAAGAACTGACCAAAAACAATAAGTCTCCAAACTTTGTTTGGGAGACTTAATAATACAAGGCTTACAAAGGCCAGAGGCTCCTGACCGTTGGACAGGCGCTAAAATGCGGCGGGGTTAAACATGTTTATGAGATCTCAACCCTCCCCCTATACCTCTAGCCAATGTATCTGCACATTGATTGTTGTCATCCGGGTGTTCTCATTATCAGGGTCATTCGTTTAGAGGTTCATAACAGGGAACACAGGATTTAGAAAAAGACAATGTAAATTTCAAACTCCGCGATTTGAAAAAAAATATTTAAGTTCCAACGTAAGTTCAATCCGAGATAAATTTGGTGTGTCTTTTAGATTAATTAACACGTTTATAGTGTTTTAATAAATAATACAGCTCAGTACTGTCCGATTGTAAGTTCACAGTTTAACACCTGGCTAATTGATTATCCTGAAAAGTCATATTGTGTAAACAAATATGTTTTCATTAAACCCATTGCATATCGATCATTAAAAATTAATTAGACAAGCTGGTTCCGACAGGTAATAATTGATGTAATCAAGAGTATTGGGACTGCATCATAAGACTTGAATTTGGAATACACAGGGTCCAGCTTATAAAGGGTATTTTAACAAAGACTTTGAAGGGACTTTAATTTTTGGCCGGAATGAACAGGAAACCAGTTTATTTAGGGTCGGGTTTACTCAGGTTTCACTGTACATTATTTGTATATTCTATTTTAAAGTTGTTTTATTACTTTCCATCATGCCATGATCATATGTGATTGTATTTTGTATGTATTTACCTCTTGTTTCACATGTTAATGTGACAAAGTATTTTTAAATAAAGCGTATTGTATTGTATAGTATCAAGCATGGTCACCTTTCTTCATGACGTCACAATAGACAAATCAGAAAAAAACAATAAAATTAGATGTCATAGTTAAATTTTGACCAATCATTTGCCTAGAACAGTTATTCCACTAGTAAGGAGAACAATTTTCCAAAATCTGTCGGGAAATGTGAATAAGTGAAAAAAAATTAGAGAATGGTAGAGAAAGGATCAATACAATATAATAATTAGTTCTGCATGCATTTCTAAGAAATTCTTTCAATTGAAAATAGCTCTGGGTTGACAATTTCTACTATAAATGACTACAAGTATGAATTTCTAAATACATGTATATTACCTGATGGATCAATTCCATTAGAATGGGTTCTGGATTGGGATCTAACTCCATACCTTGAATATGGAACCCTACTGCCATCTTAGCATCTTCTAACTACAAATAAATAAAAGAATTACATTTCTTTAGATGTCACAAATGCAAAAATCTGAATATACAATTAAACACATTAGAAGCTCACATGGTGTAAACTATATAACAAATATCAAGTTTAAACTATATAACAAATATCAAGTTAATTTCTTCAAGCATGACTAATATCTTCAAGCATCAGACAGAAACAAAATTTGAACTTCATCTGTTTCTTGTGATGACAGAACTTTATACCAATTATCCATTCAATATCTTCAAGCATGAGGAAAAAAAACTGAGGAAAATTAAGCATTTTAGTGAATTTCTAAGTCCAAGGACCACAACTCTGCACTAAACCTTCATGCCGGAAAAAAATTTGAACTCGATTTGTAACTTGTCGTGATAAAACTATATACCAATTATCAATATCTTCAAATATGAAGAAAAAAGTGTGGAAAACTGATTTGCCAACTGATGAATGGACAGGCAGACAAAAGAGTTCAAACCTAAAGACCACTTCAACTATTTCTACCAACCTCTTCAGCTGTTACAATGGGTCTGTTTATAACTTCAGACAAGATATTTACTACTGCTTGCAATCCTCTGGTTTCTGCTGACATGGCATAAATTAATGTGTCCCTGAAAGATCATTTATAAAATATTATTATTCATAAAAAAAAAATTCTTATTTGAAAAATACATAAATTTACAATTTAAGTCTATTCGTTGTAAGAAATAAACATGGGCTTCCTTTCTATTGTAGAAAAGGGTTCTTGTTGCATGATAAATTTTAAACCATATCTTCAGTGTTGTGTTAAGAAAAGTAATATACAGCAAACCTAACATCAAAATAAAACAATTTACTATAAATTAAAACAATGTCATGTAATATAAATGATAATCAATAAACCTCAAAGGTTTTTAAATAAATCAAATAATCATATTTATAAGCATAAGTAAACATGGTAAATATTCTACTATCAAAATTACAGAATATATTTTTTTTATTCAAACTATTATCATTTTGTGTAATTCAAGCCAGAACAGCTCATTTTATTAACCAAAATGAAAGTAAATCAATTTGATTCTCTAACTGTAAAATTTCAATGCACAGACACTGATGCCTATCATCATGATTATCAATAAATATGCAATACATGTACCATACTGTTTTTCTTTTAATATTCATCTTTCTATAATTTTTGTACTATTTTCACTTTTCTTGAGCATTGTGAATAAAATATTTCTCTTCACTAGTGAAATATCTGTTCTCAGCAAATGATTGGTAAAAATTTCATTATGATGTTAAATTTTCTTGATTTCTTCTGATTTTCCTATTGTGACGTCATGAAAAAAGACTACAATGCCTGATGACATCAAGTATGCCAATTAATGTATAAAGAACACAACTTTCTGCAAATCTATGAAAAGGAAGGATAAAATCATTATGGAAAACATATTTCAACTCTTTTACTTTTGAATTATGATATTTCTCCACTCTCAACAGTTCAATTTTAATTATTCAAAAAACTTGGCAAGACTCTTACTTTAAATATCAAAATTTAACTGTCTTGAGTAGAAAATATCGTAAAACACTTGTTGCAGTGATGGAAACTATTTTTTCTAACCCTCATTCATATAAAACATGCCAAATTGTGTACTGAATAATCATATTACAACATATATGATTAATTTCTTTTTTCCCCAACCTTGATGATTGACAATCACATATTCCACCATGTTTTTCTAATTCCTGTAAAATCTTGTCTTTATCTGTAAACTGTGTTGTTGACTAAAATGAAAATGTAAATATCATCAATATGCATTGCTAATTTTCAAAGCAGAAATTAACCAGGTGCTCCGCAGGGCGCAGCTTTATACGACCCCAGTGGTCGAACCCTGAACAGTTGTGGCAAATTTGGTCACAATATTCAAGATTGATACTGTCTGAATTTTGATTGTGATAAAATTTTTGACATAATATAGGTTTTTGCCACAAAATTAATGTGGTTAAAGATCTAACACATCTATTGCACAATACTGTGCAATTGAATATTTCTTCTTGAAACTTTTCAAAATTCGAAATTTGAAAAATGTTGAAAAAAAAAATCCCTTAAAAAAATGGTAAACTGAGATCCCCCCACTTTATTGAACCCCCCCCCTTGGAGCTATAACCCTTAAACTCAATCCCTTGCTTTTGGCCCTTAATTCCTACATATTTTGGGCAATTAACCCAAAACTTAATCCCAGCCTCCCCTTTGTTATATGGTACATTGTGGTACAATTTCAGAGAGATCCATGCAATTGCACACAAGGTATTGTCTGGAAACTAGAAAAATGCTTGTTTTGGCCCCTTTTTGGCCCTTAATTCCTAAACTTTGACCCATAACCCCTTAAATAAATCCAAACCTTCTACTTGTGATTTTAAACATTGCGGTATAACTTCAGAGCAATTGAAATCCTTGTAAACAAGTTATTATCCTGAAACTAGAAAAATGCTTGTTTTGGCCCCTTTTGGGCCCCTAATTCCTAAACGGTTGGGACCATCATCCCCAAAATAAATCCCAACCTTCCTTTTGTGGTATTGAACCTTCTGAAATTTCATTATGATCTATTCACTTAAACTAAAGTTATTATCCGGAAACCAATGTGTCTTCGGACGACGACGACGCAGAAAACGACATCATACCATTATATGAACCCAAAATTTTTTTGGGGTCGTATAAAAACCTGGTTATTCAAACTATTCTTTTATCATCCTGAAATACAGTATTGTCATCTGCATTTTCATACAACTGTACAATTTTAATTAGTTTTTTTCCATCTTTTAAGGAAAATCTACTGCAACAGTATTGATATTGTTCTGCTGTTAATATATTTGTCTGCTCTCTGATATAATTGTTTTTTTTCTTCTTCATTTTGTTTTCCTACTTGTTCTGTTTCTGATTTTCTTGTTCTGAGCCATAACCTTTTCAACTTTTTACACTGAATTATTTCATTAAGGTATCTAGTATGAAGGTGTATTACAATAAATAAGACTGTATTCTTCTTCATTAAGATCTACATGTAACCTAGAGGTCAAATAATTCAACTTGTGTTTACATTTTCTGCCATTAATTCCTTCATCTCTTTGATATTTGACACATTGGATCATTAATTCAAAATGCTGACTTGCCTACCAAGAAAATCTTACTTTGAAATAATTACTGACTAAGGGTTTATCCTAGGGGGTTACTTAAATAACAAACTGTTAAATATCGCGAATATACATGTAGATCATCATCCTTAAAATATATATACTGTGGATTCATTTATTTTTTGTGGGTACCAATTTTCATGGTTTAAAGAAAATTAGCATGTTTGTGGATATTTTGTGATTTTGGCAAAGTCTGCATACATTCCTTTAGAAAATTTGTAATTCGTTGAACATTTGAATTTGTGGTTCTCCTGTACCAACACAATTTCTATCTAACTAATATTAATGAATTCACAGTATTCTTAAGAGCAATGATGTGTCCTTTCATAGGTTTTGCTTTTGAGATAGACCCACTCCATTTCATTAATTGCAATATTTCTTTAATCCTGTTCAGATATCTCTATATATATATCTTTATTCTCATAAAGCCAATGCATTACATCGGTACAGAGATAACAAATACAACAATAAATATTTACAATATGTACAAAACAAGCGAGAGAGGTTACAAAAGTTACAAGCCAGGAGTACAAACACTAGTATTTATATTTTTTATAAAAGAACAAAGCTTCTTCAGAACTGGTTTTCTTGTACTTGACATAAGTTCAGAGAATTTAACTGTATTTTGCCGTTTTGTAAAATATGCAGTTAAAAACTCTTTGCGTTTTTGATGGAAAAAATTGCATTCAAATATAAAATGATATTCGTCACCTATTTGTCGATTGTTACATAGACTGCAAAAGCGGTTTTCTCTGATCACGTTTTGCCATCTTCCTGTTTCAATCGGCAGCTTAGTATTAGTCGTTCTAAATTGACAAAAAAACAATAGCGTCTTTGAAGTCCAAAATATTAAAATATTCTTCGAATTCCAAGTTTTTCTTAAAAATTTTGTAGTTAATACCTTTTGGTGAATTTTGAATGAGGGAATTCCAGTTCTGAATATATTGATCTAGCAATCTCTGCTTTATAACAGTTTTTAACAATTCTTTATTAACAAAATTTTGTGACTCCCATATGTATGAGAAACCACAATCTTGAAATATTTTTTGTATAAACAGGATCCATTTTATCTGGTTATTATGGTGCTCGTTCATATGACGAGAAAGTTGATATAATATGAAGGAAAACTTTGCTTGTTTACCGGATATCAAATTTGCCCAGAATAGTACTGTTCGAACTTTAATATCTAT
Source organism: Mytilus edulis (assembly GCF_963676685.1). Classification (NCBI taxonomy): domain Eukaryota; kingdom Metazoa; phylum Mollusca; class Bivalvia; order Mytilida; family Mytilidae; genus Mytilus; species Mytilus edulis. The sequence continues at coordinate 62,306,084 of NC_092345.1, forward strand.
TTCGATCGGATGACGACCTAGTTCCCCGTAAACCATATAATTTGGCGTTGAGGATTTCAAGTTTAAAAGAATTTTACAAAATTTTAAATGAATCTTTTTCCAGGATATCATTATTACCAAAGCCCCATACTTCGCACCCATACAATAGAATGGGCTTGATCATTTTGTCAAAAAGGTCAAGTTGACATTTAACAGAAAGCTGATACATCCTTCCTATTTTCAGGACTTCGTACATGGCTTTTAAGGCCTTATCGGATAAATATTTTTTAGTCATATTAAAGTTTCCTGTTTTAGTAAAAACAATACCCAAATAGTTAAACTGCTTTACTAACTCAATGTTTATGCCATTATAAGTAAATTGGAGATTTTTTGGCAAACGTCCCAAACCAAATACTAGGGTTTTAGTTTTGTCAACGTTTACTTTCAGTTTCCAACCCTTACAATAGTCATGAAAGGCATTGAGTTGCGTCTGTAGATCCTGTGCTGTTTCGGCCAACAGCACCGTGTCATCTGCATATAATATGATAAAAAGTTTTAGATGTATTTCTAATTCTCTTTCAAGGTCTTCTGATAAGGTTTTAAGTCCTGTAATATTTTTACTAACCAAGAAATCTTCTAAATCGTTTAAAAATAAAGAAAATAGGAAAGGTGATAAGTTTTCTCCTTGTCGTACGCCGTTGTCACAAGCAAAGTATTCTGAATTACAATTATTGTATGATATACGAGATTTAGTATCACAGTACATATTATATATAACCTTATACATCTTACCATTTATATTATTTAACAACATTTTATAAAACAAACCATCTCGCCATACAGTGTCAAAAGCCTTCTCAAAATCTATAAAGGCACAATATATTTTGGAATACTGTGTGTTGCAGTCAAGTCATTTGGTTATTTTTATGTCTTTGGGTTGCTGTCTCTCTGGCATATTTCCCAATGAGACATCTATTCACTAGAACAAGGAAGTTATTCACTAAAAGAATATAAATAGCAGAAGAAACATAAAGAATTAAACTCACGCCAAAAGCTATTTTTTCTAAGAAATGTGATATACCAGATGGGTAAGCTACTTCATAACGTGATCCAGAGTTAATCAACACTGAAATAAAAAGAATATAAATCAAAGAACAATACAAATAGTGAATTTATACTGATATTTACAAATACTTAAATAAGACAGTTTACCTGATCCAGAGATAAATCATACTCCATACTCAAATGACAATTGACTGATGTTTTTTTGTTTCACTTTAAGATGATTAAATTAAGAAAACGCAGCAAAGTTTTATCATAGAACATGTAGAAAATCTAGAGTTGTTTTTTACTATTTGTGTTGTCAGGTTGCTTAATCAGTGATGTACATAAAATGTATACACCACATCTCATTGAATTCATTTTTACTATACCAATGCATCTGTTTTAAAAATGTTTCATTATTTTTAAGGAATTGTCTAATTCAAGGAAATAGTTTAAACACGCTGCAGTTAACTTATAAGATATTGTTGATTGTCTTCTTTTCCCATTGTAAATTCTGTAGTACCGGACATGTACTGCCTTCAACTGTTGAATATGTTGTAATAGTTTGTATAAAAATCTATAAATTGTAAAGCAAAAATTTACCTCCTACTGTGCAAAACTGTCCAAAAACATTCTCTGTAGCCACTGTCAAACCATTATCTAAAACTGTTACTTGTGTCTCATTCTTACTGGCTTCTGCGGAAGTAAATCTAGGAGGAGGTAATCCAGGAATTGGTTGAGAAAGAGGTACATTTGCAATATCCCCAGTACCATTACTATTTAAAGGTTTACTGCAAAATGACCTTCTTCCAGATCTGAAGAAAATAAAAAAATAAAATAGAATTAAACAATATGTTAAACTAGATTAATTACTCTGTTACCTAACATACTTTCATTATAGTTCGATTTCAAATATTCACATTTTATAGCATTATTCAATTTATAACTTAAGTTCATTTGAAAAATACTTACTTTCTTCTAAAAATAGTTCCATGTAGTATGTGAGAAGAGGTGGTAACTTTCATTGTGAACATGTAAATATACAGTTGGAAAGTGTTGAATAATATGAATGCATGTAATAATTTGTTTGTTTCTATAATTAATATGTGTCACATGAATATGTTCATGGGGAGAATTTTTGTCTATACTGGTATATCCACATGCTAAAAGACTTTCCAATTTCAGTATTTTGTTTATTAAAAAAATTATCAACATTTTGGGTTCAATAAAAAGAGGTCAATATTCTGAACTTAAATGGAAAATTCAAGAAAAACTCCTTTGATGTCAAAATGGTAAATAATGTGGTTTGAGGTTTAATATACCCCCTTAATTCATTGCAAACAATTTTAAAGCAATCTTGTACAAACAAATAATATAATCTCATTAGAAAAAAAATCCCATTTTCCCATTTGGAAAAAAAGGGACATCACTCTAAAACAATCAAAATGACACCCCTAAAATTCACATTTGAACTGTATTTTGTTGTAATTAGAATTGTGTACAAGTTTTATAACTTCTGGTTGAAGCTAACTTAAGTTAAAGAATGGATACAGAAAATACAGCATTTTTTTCCATTTGTAAAGGGGCATAACTCTTGAAAAGTTAAAATGACACCATCAAATTCAAACTTGATCTGTATTTTGTGGTAATATGCATCCTGTATAACATTCATAGAATTTGTTTAAAACAAACTAATGTAAGAGAACAAAAACAAATCAAAGAGCAGATTGCTCTGAGGGATACGATTGCCATTGTTTTCATTGACACATGTATACATGTAGCTGGATAATATTATTTTCAAAACTAATTCAACTGCACATGTAAAATGTAATTAACATAATCTGAAGTTACAAAATGTGTATGAACAATGTACTCATTGTGTTTTATTTTTGTACTATCAATTCCAAGTTTAATTTCCACAGTAGTCACAGCAGAGACTCAGAGTGAGAGAAGGTATTTCACTTCGTATCTTATCACCTATTTTCCTACAATAAATAATTCTAGGAGGAAAAAGTAAAATCACAAAAATACTGAACTTAGAGGAAAATCAATTCGGAAAGTCCATAATCACATGGCAAAATCAAATAACAAAACGCATCAAAAACGAATGGACAAGAACTGTCATATTCCTGACTTGGTACAGGCATTTTCAAATGTAGAAAATGGTGGATTAAACCTGGTTTTATAGCGCTAACCCTCTCACTTTGATATTCCCATTCCTAGCTCTTTTAAAAATATTTAATTTCCTTTGGGTCAGTGGTCATGACTCCTTTCCGTACACATTCCTCGGTTTAAATTGTGATCGTATTTAATATAAAACGACGTTTATCGACAGAACGAGTTAATTTTCTCGACATGTTTTGTTTTCAGAATGTACGGAAGTTACTTCCGGAAGGGAGACAACTCGAAACGATAATATGGACGACTCCATTTCGCCATAAGGGGTGTTGCTATGTGGACTACATTTATTTTAATTTAAATGATGCATATGATTTAAAATTATGAAACAACAATAACCCTCAGTACCAGACAAAAATAGAAACGATCCCATGAGTTTTAAAACAATCAATTGAGTGAGGAATCCAGAGCAACCATTTAATCTAATACCCCTTGAAGTCAAGAAAACTATATGCATGCGCATAATTGCCTAAACAAACCCTGGAGCAAGAACGTATATTTTAAAAATGTTAATTAAACAACCTAGATGGTTCTCTATTTCTTTAGAATAATATATAATGTTCTAATAATCATCTAGGATGGAAAAAAACCAGGGGGGTTCAATTTACCATGGGGGGTCAATTTTCCATACAGGGGGGGGGGTCAATTTACAATAGCGGTATTTCTTTATGGAAGTACAATATCAAATATCAGTTTCATAACGGTGACATATAAGAGAATCTTCAGTTCTTAGCTATGACAGAAATAGATTTATCAGAATTCAGAGAACTCTCGCATTTTTATCAAAATTGGGGAATTCCCTCTGACGTGTTTCTAAATATATAAAAACACTAAATATAAATACTGCTTAATTCTGATTTTCCGTGTTGTTAAAAACACACATGTAAGTCAAGAGAAATATCAAACATGAAGATTATGAAAAGAACATTATATATGTAGTAAAGTTGTTTAAGTTCAATCCCTTTGTTTGTTTTAACCTTTTAAAGCAAGACAATCATAAGAATCAGAGATGTTCCTTAATGTTTAGAATAAAACGATTGACATGAGGGCATTGCCCTGAGCCACTGGTATAAGTCTACAGATTGCTTGAAAGCAATTGTATCCCAAAAATCTAATAATTTTCCATTTGTACAGGGACACCAAAATTCAAACTTAAGGAGGCTCCTGGGTATAAACTTTTTTTTTTATAATATAGGATTTCGCTATATTTTTTTATAAATGAACTTTTATTTTATCATATACTTAAAAGAAAAATGAAATAAAAAAATAGGGGTCACCGTTCATTTAAGCTCAGGATCTGCCTCTGGAAGAAGCATACATTTTTGTTAATTTCCTTTTCTTCTGTTGAACCATGGAAGTATTATATGGAAGTATAATACTTCCATGGTTGAACTAATAGGAGAAATAGAGGTACACACAATGTAAAATCGAAATAAAAAAATAACCTAATTACAGAAATGGCTTAAATTTTACAATTATTTAGTTTATGTATAACTTATTTGATAACAATAATAAAAAAATATAGGTCACCAATGAGTTAAAAAGATATTTCTAATTTAATGCCAAAAAATGGCATTTATGCACCAAAGGGAGATAATTTGGAGCTTTTTCAATGAAATAAACATTTTTAGTCATCTGGGGCCAAACTGAATCAATTTTTTGGGTTGATTTTTGTACCATATCATAAAGTAATAACTAATAGTGTAATAAATAAAATTTGTATTAAAAAAATAAAGGCTTAATTTTTTGCTGAAATTTTTGTACCCACGAGCCACCTTAAACTGTGTTTTGTGGTAATAAGCATATACCTAATCGCTATCAGTGATATGGTTTGCCTTATATTACAGCCGAAATTCGGCTTTTTCTCCAAGAGAAAATTCCCAATTACTAAAAAAAATGGTTTAAAATTCCTCCCAAAAAGTTTGACATTTTCCCCAAACAGTGATGGCATTGGTAGTAATGTTTGTAAATTTCGTATTCATGTTATTAATTTGATATTAGGAAGCACTTTTGAGATCCGGTTTTCTGATCAGAATCATCATGGTGTTTGTAACACATGTGGTTTTCAATGCATTAAGTACCATCATTGTTTCTGTTTCATTCCCCTCTCCGAAAATTTCAATAAAAAATATGCATTTTCCCAATCATGATAAAAAACGGTAGAGGTAGTTTTGAAAAAAGACAACAATATCACTGGCTATATTTGTCCGCCATTACTGGACATTACACAAATTCCCCTACAAATTTTGACATTATGATAGAAAATATCTCATGCCATGATGGTAAAGTGATTATTGTGCGACACCAAAAGTTCAAGTGGTACTGACTGATTCTCATTTCAAGCGGGAACAGCATTAAGTTCAGACAGACTTAAGTTAGAGAAAGGAAACAAAGTTTGCCACCTTTGAAAGGTGGAGGAATATAAACTGTTGGCATCTCTGGTTTTGTCAGTTTTTACAATGAATGAAGACACGCTAGACCAAAGCCACAGAAAAGGGCTAATAGAAGTATTTACACTTGTATGCAAATTTGTCCGCCATTACGTAAAATCACACAGGTTCCCGTAAACTTTGACATCATAATTTAAATTATTTGACGTCACAATTTAAAAGTGATTGTTGCTTGACGTCAAAAGGTGATTCAGAGTAGATCTAAGGTCATTCGGAGGCAAGATTCAGCTAAATACCAAAAGTGTAAATACGTTTATTCATACTGTTGATTTTTAGTTTCTTGTGTATAATTTAGAGTAAAAATAGTAAAACGTCCATTATCACTGAACTTTAATACATATTTGTTTACAGGCCAGCTGAAGTATGCCTCCAGTTGCGGGAGTTTCTCACTGCATTGAAGACCCATAATTTGGTGGCCTTCGGTTGTTGTCAGCTGTATGGTGGGTTGTTTTCTCTTTGACACATAATATTCCCCATTTCCATTTTCAATTTTAGGTTCCTCCATAGGGGTTTGATTATAGGTCAGATTAGGTTTCCTGAGTTCCGTGGACTATAATGTCCATGCTTATCAGTTAAACTTTCAGGCAGTGAAACCACCTTAGTAGGAAGGACATAAAAGCTAGAACCGATAATTCGATTTTGATACATGTGAATACTATACCTGGGAAGATTTCGACAACCATTACGAACTATTCTTATAACCATATGAGTTGCCATTAATATTTTCTTATGCAAAAACGTAAAAATAAATGATGTAAGTCTCAATCGACTCAATCAGCAAGGTCTCAGAAACTTTTAGACTGGTCCTCTCCCTTGCATATCATAGCCAAACAGCGAACAGATAAAGGACAGAAAACCAGTCTAAGAAACTTTTAACTCCCTTTACATATTTCCGGATTAGCTAAAACTTGGCTTCATATGATCCGAGTCTGGTCCCCGTCGATATTATTTTTTTTAAATTGGTATCCCGATGGCATTTTTAATATTTATGATAATTACGATGCTACAGTGTGTATTTGTAAGAAATTCTATAGTGTTTTATTTAAGGAGGCCAAATTATGTTATCTGATTACTATATTAGTTCCTATTTTGGTTTGACTTTTTCCTTATGTCTAGGCAATCTTATTAAATTCCTGATTATTATTCTCAATTTAAAAGAATATCCATTTTACCTGGAAACAGTTTATCTAACAATACATATGTAGGACTCAAATCTATGGTGGGTCCCAAATCTATGACAGATTCCTAATCTATGGTAAATATGACGTCATGCCACCCCAAATCTATGGCAGATTTTTTTTTAAACCCTAATCTATGGCAAATTTTGTAATTTCCTAATATATGGCGGATTTTTGTTGTTTCCAAACCTATGGTAAATTTTGTGCAGGTTTAAATATTTAAGTCTGTATTAGGATATATGAATTCATCATTTATGAAATGTTTTGGTTGACCATTATGAAAAGTTTATTTCAAAAATGTTTATAGACATTCTCCCGTTGTCGTATATTTCCACTTGTTTAAGACAAGTCATTGGTCGTATATATACTGCATTGTTGACTTTCTCATAAATTACTAACACTAGTATATTTTTTTTGTATTCGACTTATTTTTAGTAATGATGAAGGATATACATTGTACAAAAATATACATGAAAGATCAGTTTTCAGGAAGGACCCTTCCTGGGTCCTTCCTGAACTCGTTAGATTTGCATTATCAAGATAGATTATAGCTCATAAGAACAATGAGATTTTGTGTATGTCAAGTGTTAAATCACTATTGTAATACTATGCAGAAAAAATGTATGCATAGTATTACAATAGTGATTTAACACTTGACATACAAAAAGGACTAATTTTATGATGTATGGATATGTCAGATATAAAATAGTTTAATTGATTGCGGTTACCCTCAGTCATTTGAATATCGGTTGTGACAAACTGAACCAAAATATGTTGTTTGTCAAAGCTATCAAACAGCGATTATTTGAAAATGTTAAACAACACGTGACATGGTATCGCGATGAGTGATCGTAAAAATAAGTAACGGTGGAGTATCAGCACTTCTGTGTTGACATGAATCATGATTGATCTTGTCATAATTATAAATCAACTTTATCTTTTAGAAAAACACAACATTAGCTAGCTGTATTTGGTGAAACTTTAGGAATTTTTGTCCTCAATCAATGCCCTCCAAATGCGTAATTCATTTTCACTTTTTTGATTTGAGCGTCAATCTTGAGTCTTTTGTCGACGAAACCCGTTCGTACAGGACATTTCTCATTCGATCTGTGTCACATTCAACCCCAGTCCCCGTATACTCATGCTATCTGGCACAGGCAATTTTCTGAAACATCTTTTTATTTATATTGATGTGTATTTGTTATGCTTTGATACTTTTTTTTACAATGATATTGTTTTGTGATGAATCATATACGCCAGTTTGAGCCTATGTATAAATAAAAACTTGAAACTTGTAATTCGGAAGCCTGAACTTTATTCAGGTTTGCAAAGCCACATCCGGACAAATAAAAGCTAAAAAAAAAGACACTCAAGCTGTAATTGCGCTGTTTTGGGTCATGTATAGCTATTTCTCTAATTCTATGGAAATTTATCCCTTTCCGAACCCATACATATAAAAAAAAAATAATCAACATGTGGTTGCCGGTGATCTCAAAAGATCATTGGACGATTTAAAGGGTCATAACCTCTTTAGCTTACTGGTTGAATCAAAATATGCTGAAAGGTGTTAATGAAATTGACAACTTCGTGGAAGGTGAAAAGCAACTCGAAGGAGACTTTTGTTTAACAAAAAAAAGAAAATTTATTTTTTAATAACTAGTATACAGAATTTATGCAGTTTCTGTCTTTATTTTCGTTTTGGAAACATCCTGCGCAGCTGAGAAACAACAAAATAATTTAAGGATGTATATAGGTGAGGTTAGGTGAAAATTGATAAATTAAGAAGTTAAAATTGATACTACAAGCTGGTAGAGCATCAATTAAGGATTAAAATAAGCTAAAATATTGATAGGTCATGGAGCTCCCTTTCGAGATATTTGAGATTTAAAATATGGCGGGAAAAGGATGACTCGGACTTTTACCTTATATTTGAATTGATATTATTGGGTCTCAAAACAAAAGAAAGAAAATCAAGAATTTTCAAAAATTTTGGTAAATGACTTTTCATGAGCTATTAAGTCTTATATATGAAAAAAAAATGGGTGTTATGGGCCAAATATTTTACATTGTATTGTATGGAAAAGCACCAAGGAGTCCAAACATTTGACACAAATTCCAAAACCTCACCTAAGTACATCCTTAAGAGAAGCTTTATTACAACTATTGGCATAATCTCACCAAATATAAAGTTGTTTCTTGAGTGCAAACATACTTTTGCAATCTAAACTATACCTAAAATTTGATAAAAAAAACAAGGAAAATCGCGAAATTTAACAAAATATGCAAATTAGTTCATGATTTGTTGCAATGTTAACTTGTTTGATGTCAAATTTGTTTTGTTTTTTCTTAGTACGTTATACTTTAGTCAAGTTTTCAGTAATTTAAGAATATATATGATAACTTTTAAATTTGCAGTTATTTTGGGGCCAAATAAGGGCCTTATTGCCCCTACTCCTTTTTGTTTTTGTTTTTTTTTTAATCAGAGTGAAAGGTTTTTAGATGATACATTTACAGGAAAGAGTATAATAACTGTGTTTCCCATTTGAATACCATGCATCTTCCATTACTTATATCGGCCCCTGTATCATGTCAGCGTGAGATATGCAAACGAGCTATGAATCAAATGATGATGATCAGCTTTCGAACAATCTGCTTGAAAATGTGACTGAACTCGCGTGCATGAGTAGTGAGCAAACTATATCAACTAACGACCAAATGACAAGGATTTGATCAACTACAGGTCACCATACGACCTTCAACAGTCCTTCGCTTCGCAAAAATTACAACATATAAAATACAATTCCTCTAAAATAAACACCAGTATTTTATTATCATAATAAATGCAAAAAAACTCAAGGTATACTCAAGAGACTCAAGGTATATATACGTCTATTAGAAAGCAATCCAATGAGAGAAAAAAAGACACATAGACTTCAGCTTCCCATATTCTTTACCAAGATTTGTAGTAAGATAAAAGTCGCTTATGACTTAACAACTTCATATACTAGTTAATTTTAGATGTACAGCATTTCGGTTCTCTACCTGTGGATTAATCATAACATGTCAGTCATGGAAATGTTAAGGTACCCAGTAACAATATTGCCAAAAGCCTGCATGGACTTTGGTTCGTTTTTGTCTTTGTGTAAGATTGTATGTTGGTTTTTATTTGGTGGTGGTGGTTTGTTTTGTTGTTTGGTTTTTTTTTTTTGGGGGGGGGGGGGGGTGCTTCACATCAATCTGACTATTTGAATAGTCTAGTCTTTTTCAAAGCACGATTATCTTACAGCCTCATGTTCCTAAAAAAAATCGAAGCTATACCAGCTACCTCGTTAGTGGTTGGCTTTTGGTTGTATACAATTTCTTACATCCAGTTCAATTTTATATTATTGTTATCTCAATACGTGTTGTTATTTCAGTGGCGGATGCAGGAATTTTCGAAAGGGGGGTGCTAGCCCAGGGCAAAGGGGGGGTGCAGGGGGGGTGCTAAACATGTCCCGATTCAAATGCATTGATCGGCCAAAATAAAGGGGGGGTGCGGACCCCCGGAACCCCCCCTCTGGATCCGCCACTGTATTTAGAGAATTAGAAGTTGTTGACAGATGTTTGATAGCTTTGTTAAATTTATAACAACTTTACTTTATCATAAAACATTTCAATAAGTTCCAATGAAGATAGAAGTATATCTTTATTCCATTCAAGACATCGACTAACCCTGCATGTTTGTCATAAAATGTCTTGCGACTTAAGTTCATTGAGAGCACAATTCCATGGATGGAAGATGTTCTTAACTTTTACCTTTCGGAATATTGAGAAGTTTGCTAGGGACACGTTATCCGAGTGGTCTAAGCAGTTCAACTATAGTCTCACTAGCCTTTAAAGTTGTGAGTCGAATCGTGCATTCGATAGATATAAGAAAATGTGGTATGAGTGCCAATGAGACAACTCTCCATCCAAGTCACAATTTATAAAAGTAAACCATTATAGATCAAAGTACGGTCTTCAACATGAACTTTTGTCTCATCCGAACAGCAAGCCATAAAGGGCCCAAAAATGACTAGTGTAAACCCATTCAAACGGGAAAACCAATGGTATAATCTATATAAAAAAAACGAAAAACACTTTATATGAACCACATCAACAAACGGCCACTACTGAACATCAGGTTCCTGACTTAGGACAGGTGCAAACAATTGCAGCGGGTTAAACATTTTGATGGGTACCAACCTTCACCCGACTGGGATATTAATTGACAAGGATTTTAAGTTTTCTGTCATTGTTATATTATAGTTCGTTTCTGTGTGTGTTATATCTAATGTTGTGTTTCTGTTGTGTTGTTGTTCTCCTCTTATATTTGATGTGTTTCCCTCAGTTTTAGTTTGTAACCCGGATTTGTTTTTTTCTCAATCGATTTATGAGCTTCGAAAAGCGTTATACTACTGTTGCCTGAATTTCTGACTCCAAGCCAAGAGTGCTGAAATTGGCATAAAAATGTCCCAATCAATCAATCAATAATCAATAAGTATTGTAACAAATGTATATATCTCATGTTTAATATAAATAAAAAATGAAACAAACATATAGCAATTTACAGAACAATGCACAGCATTATTGGCGCAAAAAATCTAGACTAAAAACGTGTATCTTGTGTAATGTTTTCTTCTTTTTTCTGTACAGTATGAATTTGCATGACTCGATCATTTGATGCAAAAACTTTTTTCTTTGGTAGCTCCGCTTCTACGACCGTTTCTTCTACAATTGGCACGGTTTTATGTTTATAATAGTTATAGCTAATACATAACATGACCAGAAACATCATAGCTAGGCCTACACCCACACATACTCCTATAATTCTCGCATGGTTTCGTTCAGCTTCGACATCTGGATGCTTATACTCTGAAATATTAAATTATGGAATGTTAGCGAAGTTATAAGAGGGACTATTTAAAAAATAAAGAAAAGGAAAAGGAAACGACGCAAATTAAAAAAACTATGATTAATTCGAATATTGTTTTGCTTTAAACAGCTTCCATTGTCATTTAGTTCACCATTTGTTCTCGGTTAATCGACGTGTCGTCCCAAAAAGGATATTACCCTTTTAGCTGTCAATTAGCGGATAACCACAAAAAATCTTTTATGCAATATATTTGGAATATGAGATTATTTTTACATAGAAAATTATCCCTAAAAGTGCTTTGCAATAATACAGAGCTGTTTTTGAGTTATTGCCTTAAAAATACTTCAAGTGTCTTCGACATTGAAAGGCACATGTATGGTTTGCATAAGTGGATTACATGGAGAGTTGTCTCATTGGCACTCATACCACATCTTCCTATACCTATATATGACTTAAAACATTATCTCCACATTTTGTTACATCTTAGGTTTCAATAAGCTAATGCCGGGTTTCAATATAACTGTATACCTGTATGGTTTCCAGCATTACATTCAGGTAACCAGATTAGCATCCATAAAACAGATAATGCATAATAACTCCAAGTGACATGATCCATCCCACCTTTACTTGCTGGTCTGAAATAATAACGAGATATAAAAACAATGCATTTATGAATAAAATTATAATCAAACAAACAACCACAAAGTCATGGAAGATTTTGGCGATGTCGCTCCATCTTATTATGGTTGTTATGTAGGTTTTACTATACACATTATGTAGATTTTTTGTTTTTTGTTTTAGTACAACAATATATTGTTATTCAGGTATGTCGTTTGGGTTTTTATATGAATGGAAGGCCGGGAAGGAATTAAGGGATATACAACAATGAGATAGCATGCATGCATGCATACCAATGACAAAAATAACAAAACACATTTCAAGGCATCATTAGACTAGTGTCTTTAAATGCTACGTATAAGTTGAACATAAAATCTAAAAGACGACCACTGACCACACATGTGGTCAACTCATTTCGACTCATGATGCAGGAACTTACTAATAAGAATTTCCATTCTCAATTTTATAAATGTACAAATTAATGTGATATTAGGTTTTTACCACTCATATAATTACAAAAATAGAATATCGTATTTCGATTTCCAATTGTTGTTTTTTTAACTTTGCGTATTGAGGGATGGTCATTCAGAAAAAGTATAAAAAGGAATCTTCATAAAAATTCGATTAAGTATAAGAATGAATGAAGATGACAAATATTTGTGTAACAATAAAAACTTAATGTAGGCTGATCCATCATGTTGATTTTTGTTGTGTGTAGTATTACCAAATACTGTTTTTTTTCATAACAGTGAACTGATAAATCTGCATTGAGATGGCATCTTTTGTAGACATCGAAATACCACTTGTTTGACTGTATCATTTATTCAAAAACGGTACACAATGATTATTAAACAAAACTAATCAATTCAATAAAGTTGTGTGTCAACTTTACGTTTGTTGTAAGTTTTTCTTTTCTTGAAAGGATAAATTTACGGCTTTAACAGGTATACATTTGGCGAAAGGCCATTTTTCAATAGCAAAATTTCTCTTTGATGAGATTTTGGGAAGATGTAAAACACATAGTAAATAAATCATTATTATCGTCGTTTTTTCATATTTTTATAATATGATAAAAATATATTTTTTAACATTTTTCGATACAGAAAATATACTTGGTATATGAAAGATAAAGATGCTTAATTTACCACAAATATGCACTTAATATTTGAAGGGCTTTTTCTTGGTTTAACCTTTGAAGGGTACGCTCAAGGCCAAAAGTCTCCAGAGAAAATTCTAGATCAAATAAACTTGCAGGACAAATTTATCATAAATAGTCTGCTGCGATCGATGTAGACGAAACCTTTACAATATGAGACATATAAAAAAATAATCAAATCATTAATTGATGTCATTTATTGATATAGCTATGCCAGAACTATATCTGAATCATATATCTGTTTACTAATATAATTAATAGTTGATACAAAACGAAGGCAAAAACGTACATTTACATACTGCATATATTCATCAATGATAAATCATTAGGATTCGCAGACTACTATTAACGAAACATGGTACTAATATCATATATCAAATACATGTATGTACAGACTGCATGCTATATTATCTGTATAAGATAGCATATCAGCTTCGGTTTATAGAAACTATATATTAAAAAAAAACAGTACTTACCTTTGACAGAAAATCATTTATATTTGAATAACGAAAAAACGTGAACCTATTTACTTAAGGTCAGCCTCCGACAAAACAATACACTAATTTGTTTATCCTTGTTGAAATGTGTAACTTTACAGCAAAACCATTTATCATTTGTGAGGCACTACAAAGGGATGTGTGAAATTAACAAAATATTCAACATAATTATATGTAATAACTTTTTTCCATTCTGCTTTGCATTTATTTTACATTTGTCTTATAAGATAATGGCAACTATAACCCTACAACACTTAATGATGAACAATAAATTACATTATTCATTAGCTCTTTAAAATTTGTGGTTTTTTAATTTTTTATTTTCCGTTTAGATGAAAGCAAGTAAAAAGACTTATTTGTGCGGTAAATAAACATAATTGCTACATTTTCCTTCTATGAGATGCAGGTGTTTGGTTATACTTTTCCCGTTACTATATAGTTAGATCTATCCATCCTTTTCATCCCCCATTGTCACACATAGTAATCTCAGTGATCATATTAAGACAGATATACGCCTTAATTGTGCCTTGTATATATGTAACATGCTTTATTTACATGTCACAAATGACAACTTTATTTCTGCACCATAAATGTAAATTATGTGTGAACCTTTCCAGAATAATTATAAAAAAAAATCAAATCGCATTTGTATAATAATAAACGACCGTAACTGGAAGTCATATACAATTTATAGTGGTTGAGAAGATGCGCCAAGGTTATCAATTGTAAACCCTATCATATATGGATCTGACTGTAAGCGGTACATATCAATTTCCGGAACAGTTAAAATTATAAAATATATATATTATGTTGAAAAAAATAATTAGATAAATAGCAGAATATCTTCTTTTAAAAAAAATGAAACAAAAAATGAAAAACATCAATAGATATTTCAACATTGCCTGCAGATATTTAAAGCATTTGATTATTCGATCTAAATATACCACATAATTTACAAAATTTTACTTACTTACCCTAAATCAAACGTTTAAAAGTGATCGTTGTCTTGTTTTCGATCTCGATGTAAGAATTCTCGATTCATTCTTCCAACTAAAATCTATTACAAACAGTTTCAGTGATCTTTCTATTCATTTTGCTAATACGCGTACGATATGTATTATTTTTTGTTGGTTGCATGTTGGGTATACACCTCTTGCTTGTCTATCTTTTTATATATAATCTATATCCGTGAAGTAACGTCTTAAACTTCAGTTACCATTGCCAAAAAAATCTCAGCAAGGATAGTGAAATTATAAACTGATCAAATCCCTGCAAAATTACAAATACATTGATTCATTGTTAAATTCCATTTTCAGGAATCAGTTTATGGCAATAAGTGGTACTTTTGATCCAATGACTTTATGGACCGGTCATTAGTTATCTCTAGGGGCGGCGAAAAAGTAAGCGTGTGTGTGTGTGTGTGGGGGGGGGGGGTTTAATGAATAAAATGGAAACTGATATATATAGAGGGGGTGACTCCTTTCCAGGTTGATCAAAGAGGAGGATGGGGTGATTTCTAACCAGGTTTAATCCGCCATTTTCTACATAAGAAAATGCCTGTACCAAGTCAGAAATATGACAGTTGTTATCCATTCGTTTGATGTGACTGGACTTTTGATTTTGCCATTTAATTTTGGACTTTCCTTATTGAATTTTCCTCGGAGTTCAGTATTTTTGTGTTTTTACTTTTTTCATTGGTCATAGATAATTGCATAAATAATTAATATAATATATTATGATATTTGTCACTGTTTGGGTATATTGGTAGTACTTCGCTTGTTGTGTGAATTTTAGAAAGACGTGTGTATATTTCAAACTCTGTTTACTATACTGACGTTAGGCATACATGTTAGCGCAATAATCATACGACCGTTTTCTTTGATGATTTTGTTTTGTTTTTGTTTAGCATGAAACACAAGTGTATAGACGGGACTGGTTTTAATCAGACTGGTTTTTGTTTATATTTGTTTCCATATTAACTATTTTTGCCTAACTTCCTTTTCTCATGTGCATCTATGAGACGGCATACCAGCCCAACCAACATGGAGGAGACCTATTCGTTAGATAGGCCCGGGGCCCCCTTTATGTCATTTAGCTCTAAACGAGTCTATACAACCGGTTATTTATACATCATTGGCTTTACAAATATAGTTTGGTTAAAGCGTTCCTGATGAAGATAAATCAAGAAAGCGCTTCGGAGTGTTTCCCTTTCCTATATAAATTATGCCAAATATTCTCAATTCTTCTTATAATTTAAACACCTCGTTATTCTAAGTTCTTTCTATCTAAGCACCTCGTTGTTCTCAATTCTTCCTATATCTCTAAGCCCCTCGTTATTCTCAATTCTTCCCATATAAGCACCTCGCTATTAGCAATTTTTCCCATCTAAGCCCCTCGTTATTACCAATTATTCCCATATAAGCACCTCGTTATTAGTTTAAACATATTTATTTATAGTGGATTAGGAAACAAGTTTTGCAAATTTATTCTAAACCCTTTCCACTTTGCGGGTGCGAGTGCTGCCTTGTAGCGGCATTAGCCTGCTCTTTTTCGAAATCTACAAGGGTGTCTTTTACGTGCAAGAGATATGGCTCTCTCTTAACACGGGTCAGCCATTTATCGTCCCCTTCCGACGGACTAATATAGCGCTCGTTATTAGCAATTCTTCATATCTAAGCACATCGTTATTCTCAATTGGTGTTATTTAGTTTAATTTTATAACAATAAATCCAAATTGTTATTCGACTAGTTTCAATCTAATTTATTTCTGACTGAATTACAACAGGTACTCAGAAGCTTCCATTTTTGATGCTTCAGTGTTTACGTCGTTAATCTCATGCAACAAAGCTATGGGCGATCCCGAAATGTTCGCTGTTGCTACACCGCTGAAAGACCGTGGTGTTTTGACATACATAGGGAAAACAAACTAGTAGCAGCTTTTTTATTTGCCTATATTTCTTCCCTTTTCATGATCGCTAAATTTCAATCATGATATTTTGTTTTTAAGTCACGGTGGTTAAGTAGTATAATTACATTAGATGTATGTTTCAATATAATACGTGATTCTGATTGGCTACTCTGCAATCTCGCGTTATTCCTTAAGCGTTGAACTTCATTACATAATAAAAATTATTTATGATGACACGAGGTCCCACAATAAAGTGCACAGGTAAATTGAATAAAAACTTGATAAAAATCGTGTTTTCATGATCCTAGCTAAAAAATGTAATTATAAGTATTGAATACTTCTTTTTGTAACTTCATAGGGTTGTAAAAGCGTTGACCGTGCGCACATTTTTAGAATGAAGCGCGGAGCGCTTCATACAAAATCTACTTCGGTCGACGCTTTTACACCCCAATGAAGTTACAAAAAGAAGCATTCAATTATTAATTAAAGTTACTTTTTTAATAGTCTTTCATCGTGTCCCGTCAACCCGTCAATCGCCGTCCGTCCAGTCTTTTAACAAATATACTTGCATATGCGCATCCTCTATAGTCATGCACGAAACAATACGGTCGACGCCAGCGTGCAGCAACAGCGAGGATTTTGAGATCACGCAAAGCTCTGTTACATGAAAAGGGCATACGATACAGTTACAGGGGAGGTAATGACGTTGCTAACGTAAATTGTTATTTTCGCGACGTCAAACTATGATTCATGTTATCAGGGAAAGATTCATTTTTCGACTGAATTTTTATCATTCAAACTTATTTAACTTGAAAACGAGTGCATGGACCCCTCTTTTTTTTAAATGCTATTTGGTTTGATTACGTAAGAATATTATGTGTGCCAATTTTCATGAAAACGTAAATAGTGCAATTTTTTTTAATTTGATAAATATACAGCAAAAAATGATGTTTTTTTCTACATTCATGAACATTTGATAAATATGAGTTATTTCTGAATAAAAAAATGTATAATTTTTTAGGATACTTATAAAATACAGAAATTACAAATTAATTAACAAACAAAAATTTTGGTTTATCTTTTAAAACAAAAAAGTTATGCCTTTCTTTCGAAAAGAAAAATATGGCCAAAAATCCGAATTTTGAGCAAATATACAAAATTTCGACCTCATTTTACTCAAAAAGTAGCACATGAAGGTATATTTTTTTATTATATATTTGATTTAATCAGGTAAAAAATAGTGGAAATTTTTATCAAACTGTAAATACGGGATCAAAACTATATCGTATGCCCTCAACGACGTAAACACTGAAGCATAAAAAATGGAAGCTACTTGTGGAAAAAAATGTAATTCAGACAGTAAACAGCAAGGAAAAGAGATCGCTTTGATAAGGTTTGTCCAGAGACTTGGATACATATTTAATAAGAACAAAGTTGTACCCTTTACAGAGCCGCGGTCACGTTCTGTACCAAGTGTTATAAGTAACACAGCAGTTATACCACGAAATAATGAAAATAAGAGCAGACATCTCTCCGCTGAAGAAATGAATTACCAAACAGCATTGAACAAGCCCTGTATAGATCAAAACTCAGCACCGCTTCTTGATAAAGATGAGTTCAACAACGATGACTTACCTTCCGCCAGAGATAAACCGAATCGTAAACGTGACATTCAGAGAAAAGGAGGCGAAACAAAAGAGGCAAAAGAAAAACAGTCCAGCATTGGCATATATACATGTTATGCTAAATTCGAAAAAGACGCTGATAAACTGTTGTCTGGTAACAGAAAACGAAGACACAACAAAGCAGCGAAGGGTGTGAGAATAAGTATGAATATAATGTTGACAGCCAACTCAACCATGGATGTTAGTTTACCAGGTGAAGTTATTCCCTCCTCAGGCATATCAAATGTTTCAAGACCACAGTTGACATAGTCACTAAAGAAAAAGAATATTTGGATAGTCGGATGGAACGTCAAAATTTGAAAAAAAAGAAATGCTTTTATGGTTAATAAAAAAGTTTTTCAACTGATTTTTATAGTTTGTTGTTATGTTGTACTGTTATACCACTGTCCCAGGTTAGGGGGGGGGGGTCCCGCTAACATGTTCAAACCCGCCACATTCTGTATGTATGTGCCTGTCCACAAGTCAGGAGCATGTAATTCAGCGGTTGTCGTTTGTTTATGTGTTGCATATTTGCTTTTTGTTCATTTTTTTTTACATAAATAAGGCCGTTAGTTTTCTCGTTTGAATTGTTTTATATTGTCATTTCGGGGTCTTTTATAGCTGTCTATGGGGTATGGGCTTTGCTCATTGTTGAAGGCCGTACGGTGAAGGATAGTAACTGTTGTTAATTTCTGTGCCATTTTGGTCTCTTGTGGAGAGTTGTCTCATTGACAATCATATCACGTCTTTTTTTTTTTATATTAATAGATAACAAGGTATATTATTCTGCCATGTTTGATATTACATCAGAATCCTCTCGGTTTGATCTTTTAACTGATTTTACGCTTTCGTCCTCATTGGAGTCTACCTTATAACTTGTAATGGTGAGAGAAGAGAATACCCAAATGACGGTGACGGAGACTGACACATTTCTACTGTATTTCCATCCGTGTATTTGCTTGGTATTTTGTTTATCCAGAGGCCGACAGTGGTCGGTCTGCTGTATTATCACCGGCAATAAACACATAATTTTTGCCATGATTTTCTTTCCGTATTCCATACATAACAATTTCCTAATTTACTAAGGGGTATTCTATATAAAACAAATTTGTGGTTCTTAGTATTTGTGTACTAGTATCTCTCTCTTTTACCGAGCGATTGACTATATTTGTACATCACCGTTTCGACCTTTTGCATTTCTTGTATTATTGATTTTGAGATCAATCCCTCGTCTACTACAACTAACGAGCCTGTTACTGTTGCCGTATATTTGTGTTACAGAATGTGTCGAGCTGATATGTAGTTTAGGGTACAGTGTACTAAGACTAAGACCTCCCATGACGAGTCATGTGTATAACATAATACAGAATAATGTTCAAGCCGCGTCCTTTTAGTCAAGTTTTATTCGCACATTTACGGGACGTTTAATGGTATAGGTCTGTCTGTCCGTCGTCAGCATATCGGTGACAATAATTAAAAAAAAGCTGCGTAAAACAACTTGACAAAATCACAAATATTGGTAATGAATTATAGTGTAAAGAAAAGTCGAGTACACCTTTTTAGCGTTTAAACTGAGTCGGATTTTAATGTGCAGTTCCAAATTCCTCAAATTATCATTTCTAGAAGATGTGTCAAGTTTGTATAATTGTAATAGTGCTTTGTATGTCATTGTCTACTTAAACTAACCAACAAATTTGCACTGACTGAGAAATCAGTGGAAACTTTTTGTGAAAGAGAAATATATTTAGACCTTTGAGCCAAAATTAACTTGTCTATGAGTTTGCATTAAAAATTTAGGATTAATGCGCTCCATAGTATACTAATTTAAGATTTCCAGAAAACCAGGGGTTATTTTAGGTGTACTGAATTATTTTCCAGAAGGCAATTCTTTCTTAGAAGATTTTAAACATGGGTTGAAAATTGGCATGTAGAAAGGTGATTCATGTACGATTCAGGATATACCTGGTTTCTATGAAGTTAAACTAAAGATAAAATATTTAGAAAGCTGTAAAAATTGCAAAATTTCAATTTGATTGAACAGATTGGTGGTCTGACACCCGGTTATTTTAAGTGAAGCGTAATACAAGCGGATTCCAGTTTAGTCCGACACCCGGCTATTTTGCGGAAATATTCACCGTCATTTTCAGTTTTTACTTTTTACCCGGTCTTTTTTATTTTCGATTATTTCCCTTGTTATTAACTTATTCAATCAAGGATTTTCGATTATTTCCCTTGTTATTAACTTATTCAATCAAGGATCATTGAATGATGAAAATGTCGTGGACACTTATGACATACATAACAATTCATGTATTATTGGTATCAGGCTTTGACAATTACAAAGACATTCTTATTCAAGTTAACCAGTTACCAGAGATCGTGAATCTCTTCAGAACATCGCCAAATACATTAGGCAATGCCGTAAAAATTTTGGATCAATCATTTGATTTTTCTACTGCCTTGGAAACTATTGGAAGATCTGATTTGGTTGAAAGTAATGTGACGATATCCCCACCCGTCGTTCCTGTGTTGTCCAAGTTATGCATGAATCAGACAGAGGCGGTATTCAAAGCTCTACTCAAAGGGCAGAATTGGGCAGAAAGAAGTAAGATAATAAATCCTATATAAACCAGATATCATTAATTAGTTCTAATGATTATGATGTCTTTGAAGGCTTTTCTAATTCGTCAAAACATGTATTTATTATAAAATGTGTTTTCACAATTTTAGACTTATTTAAGTCAGAAAATGACAGACTTGTTTTGGTCTATTTATGTTGATGAAAAAACTTAAATTTACTTGGTGGCCAAAGTACACCACTTATGACAGCTAAAAACCTTTCTGAGAGTTCACAAGGACTTGAGCTATCTATATTTAATTATTTAATTGAACATCCTTACTAAACACAAATGTTTTACCTCATTTAGTGTGGTTCCAGGTGGTTGTTTTGTAAGGTTTATCAGGTTGGGAACAAACCCCCTGTATGGTGATTATACCTCTATAGAGGGATAATCCTTCTTTAGAGGGATAAAATTATCCCTCTATAGAGGGGTATTTTTGTTTGCACTGGATTTAAAGCAAATTAGGGCAGAATGGCATTTTCTAGTTATATTGGCTATAATCTCTAGCATTATATGCATCAACATATGCACTTTACTAAAAATTGTGATAACCAGTTTTCTGCTAAAGTGACAAAACTTGCAATCTATTGTAAACCTATCTGAACACCTGATCAACAACAAAAGGAATAGTTGACCTTTTAATTTCATGTTAAATCTATCAATAGAAATTCTGTTCAGTGAGGCATAAGTGAGTAGAATTTACCTGATCATCACAGCTTTCAATCATGGTGAACAATAGATTTTATATTTAGTCAGATAAGCATCAAACTGGGCATTTGCATATTAAATTAAGTACATCCATTGGTGCATCAACTGTTCCAGGTTACTGCCATAATAAGTAGAGAATGCCATTCTGCCCTATATTGATTTAAATCCAGTCTAAACAAAAATATCCCTCTATAGAAGGATAATTTTACCCCTCTATAGAAGGATTATCCCTCTATACAGGTATAATTACCATATAGAGGGTTTGTTCCCAACCTGTTTATTAACATTATCTCTGATTTTTTAGACTCTCATTCATATTTTTCTATTTATATAAAGAAAAAGCATTGTCTTTCACTGTTGTCGTTATTTGATTTAGATGCATGACCTTTTTATAAATATGCGTAGGTCTTGAAGTTAACCAATTTTGATAACTTATCGACTTGTAGGAGTCAATATTTGCAACTTTTTGATTCTGGTCAATTATTTCTTGCTTAACAGTATTTGACTTTTTTAAGTCGTATTTTGTCTTGCATTAAAGGGAGACAAATCCTAAAACTTACTAATTTAGAACTCTATGAGTCAAAAGCAGATTCAGACTTATTTATGTCTGAGCTCTGACTGTTATCTGGCACAGGCACTTAATTGTCTCATAATTTTTCCCCCTATATACGGTGCAGTCCGGTGTATCTGCACACATAAGACTTATAACTTTACTTCATTCAACTAATGAAACAAAAAAATGGATAATATTTTGTGAACACATTCATGAAATACTTTTATTTCTTAAAATCATCAGTTTGTATTGTTTCACCCTCAAGATTTTGTGTAGTTTGTGTCAAAATTTGGGAAAACCCTGTTCTGAGAGTTCCTCTAATGTCCGGTGATTTCGTGCATGCCTTCCAAAAATAGCTTATTTTGAATAAAGGAAAGATTTTATGATACGAAATATAGTTGATTTTTTTGCCCAAACACACTGTCAAGGATGCAGAGCAAAATTTATTTCAATCGGATATACATTTGACTTAAATATTATCTGATGATGTAGTTTTTTTTTAATGGAAATTGGCCAAATATGGTAAATCACAGGATTTCAGTTATTAACTAACTCTTGAACTTATCAATTTTATTCTTTTCTATCCCTTCGGAAGGCTCAAACAATAACAAGAACTATTTTATTTGTGTAAATGTGGTGATATATGATGAAATCAGCTAATGCGCAACATCACCGGCCGCACGGACACCTGAGACTCCACTGTACCTAATTTAACACAAGGTACTTAACTTGCATTTTAGAAAAATGTCAGTCGGTGGCGAAGTTCTGTTATATGCTGATTTCTGGGCTGTCAACCCCACTTAAACTTTTCTAAAACTATTTGTCTGAATTTCATCACCCTTGGCAACAATGATCACTGGTGTATCGAGTTTAAAAATGTATCGGTTGGCCTTGCCTGCCAACATGAGCAACATACATGAATAGAAAATGTTGGTAAAGTGCAAGTTTTTTCTGTTATCTTGAAAACGACTATTAACAAACTGACAACATCATGTTCAAACAAAAAAAACGACCAAAGGCAAAGGAGGAACAACATTATACAAAACAAAATACAGAAAACTTTAGACTGAGTAATAAAGACCCCCCCCCCCCGCCCCCCCTAAAAAACAAGGGGTGAATTCATGAGCTCCAGAAGAGCAAGCAAATCTTAATTCACATGTGGTATCCATACTACATTTGTACATGTATTATTACAGACAACAAGAATAAAGGTGCACTATATAAACTTCAGTTAATGTGATATCGTATGGATGGGAGCAAAATGTATTAAATAAATGAAAAGTCGTTGAAATACCATAGCATATTTGCTGTAAAACAATTGAAATATAAAGAAAAGATAAAATGGAGTTGCTGCCAAAAGTGCTTCATATTAACGGATAAAGACCAAATAAAACATACAAAACAATGAAAATGCAATAATGCAATACATTTGTACCATGTGTACATGGTGTATGGTGGAAAATATTAGAATTTTTTGCTAATTTCTTTTCTGATCTCATGTACATGTAGTTATGATAGTCATGATAGTAGCACATTACCACCCTAAATGCCTAAGGAAGTACTCTGATCTTAATATTTAGTAACCATATACTGTATATATGTACTTTTTTTGCAACTTTTTTTTCATGGTTGATGCATTCAAAGTATTTTCCAACAATATCATAACATGAATTACAGACTATTAATTCTTAAAGTTTTCATTAATTAAGTTTTCATTTGTCAAATATAACTGTCATATTTAACTTGACCTATTATTTTTCACCTTTTGTCCTTTTATCCTTACTGAAATTTCTGAAAAAATAACTGGTGTTGTTTGAACAGTTTCATGTTAATTGAGGTTATGTAAGGCCAAAAAAAAAACCATGCATATACAGCTATTAATTCTATTGATATGTATTCGATGATTTTATATGCACTGAAATCTGCATTTCTATTTGTGTGTATTTATTTTTCGCTAAAATATACCTTATGCAAAATTCATGAAAATGAATACACAGCTAATATTAGTACATATACAGTATAAATTATAAGTTAGTGAATTTCCAAAACAGAGTTGACCAGAAGAAGATTTTTGAATTTAATTATTTTATATACTTAATGTAGTGTTCATCTTATAGTATTATGCAAGAGGGTCATTGTAAGGAAAAATGACAGTAATTTCTGTTTTAACAGAAGTTGAATTTAATATGTTGCCAATTCAGTTATAAAGACTACTGCTGACCTCTTTTTTTTATTACCAGTACAAAACAAGTTTAAGACAGGGAAATCTCATCTGACAGATAATACTTTATCTTATTTATTAATGTTTTTCTTTCATTTTTGAAAGATAGCTAGGGAGAATTTATTAAGTGATTACCTAAATTTTATTAAATGCTTATGGAACACATCCTAATGTCCTACAATATGATAATATGACCTTAAAGGTTATTTATAACTATTTCAACATAGATTTAAAAGTTCTTTTACTTGTAGTGCATTTACCTGTCTTATATACAAACAAACTGTCAGTTTTTTCATGCTTGGATAAAGTGATAAGAAGTATTATGAAATACTTCAATATGTAGCATTAATTTAAGGTTGATAAAATAGAATATCCAAATATTTCTTTCTGAAATGTTTTATTTGAAGCTTAAGGCTTTACATTACTTGCTAATATTACAGAATAATAATTTATTCCTGTGACTTTTTTGTTCAGAGATCAGAGATTTGCTATAATTTGATTATTTCACATCTGATTTTTTTTTCTTCAATTGCCTTGAAAAAATTGAATGGCCATAAAAAAAGACACAAAGTACAGATCTGAGAATAATCCCAGCTCAGTAAGTTCAAAGTCAACAACAACTAAAAAAAAGAATTGTGTATCTAAAACCTCTTTAAGTTTCATCCTAGCTGAACCTCATTTTAACTGTTTATTGGTCAATGTTAAGTTTTTGTGTTTTGATCTTTTTTAAATTACCATAAATAATAGGTCAGCTATATTTTGTGAACAGAATAATAAAAAAGTGAACATGTCAGTCTGACAGGATTTATCTTACCGGTACATTGACCTCATTGTCAGGGACCAATAAAAAATTATAACCATTTTGTGATTTTGTCTGTTTATTAGATACTAAAAGCTACAAGTCAACTATGTTTGGTGCATTGAATGAGTGTAAGGAGTACATGTTTGTGTGACTTGGTTTATCTTACCATGACTGCATTATCATATACATGTAACATCGATTATGTTTGATAATTTTTAGTTTATTTAATTCTTGTAGACAAATGCTGTCTGTTTTTCTTCATAAAAATGACCCAAAACCCACTGGGTATATATAAAATAAGCTAGAAATTATAGAATACGTGTACATGTACTACTTTTCAGTTGTTATATTTTGTAGAAATTAAATTCTCTTTTTACTTAGATATAAGTAAACAACTTTTAACTTTGAATTTAGAAATATGCGGACAAAAATAGTTTGAAATTTAACTTTTTTATACCAAGAAGTTGAGGATGAAAAATGTTGTCCTGTTATTTTTCGCAAAGTGTCTCATTCTGCCTTCTTTTATTCAAAACTCTGGTTGTTTTCAAATTTCATCCTAGTTCAATTTATCTAGAGATAGCCTATAGTAATCTGTTTGTACACGCATGCATCCTTCATTTTTAGCTCACCAGGCTCAAACTTGGCCACCATCAACATTGGAGTATCTAGTTTAAAAAATATTTCCGCTGACCCGGCCAACCAACCAAGATGGCCGCCATGGCTAAAAATAGAACATAGGGGTAAAATGTAGATTTTGGCTTATATCTCTGAAACCAAAGCATTTAGAGCAAATCTGACATGGGGTAAAATTGATTAATTGGACAACCTGTAATAGGTTGCTGCCCCTGAATTGATAATTTTAAGGAAATTTGGCCGTTTTCGGTTATTATCTTGAATATTATTATAGATAGAGATAAACTGTCAACAGCAATAATGTTTAGCAAAGTAAGATCTACAAGTAAGTCAACATGACCAAAATGGCAGTTGACCCCTTAAGGAGTTTTTGCCCTTTATAGTCAATTTTTACCATTTTCACAAATTTTGTAAATTTTTACAAAATAGTTTCCACTGCAACTTCTTGGCCAACTGGCAAGTTCATTATAGATAAAGATAATTGTAAGAAGCAAGAATTTTCAGTAAAGTAAGATCTACAAACACATCACCATCACCAAAACATAATTTTGTCATGAATCCATCTGTGTCCTTTGTTTAATATGCACAAAGACCATGGTGAGCGACACAGGCTCTTTAGAGCCTCTAGTTGCTTTCTAAATTAAAAACCTTTTAATATTCTGTGACAAAATTAAGCAAGCATATAACCACTAGTAAAAGATGTGTCACACACAATGAACACAAAAGTATATTGAATGTCATGAAGGTAGGTGGTATTCTCTTGGCACTGCTGCCTCCTCCACCAATTAAAACTGACTCACCAAATAGCTAAAAATGTAAGGCATACAAGTGGCTTTAAAACATCAACGATCAATCAATCAATCATGATAGAATTTAGTTTAACCTAACCACTATTGTAAATTTGTACACACATTGTTTCTACTGTCTAACTTGAAAACCACATTGAGTTTGGTTATGAAACTAAGCACGATGATTCAACTCTACTAGATATCATAATGTGTGGCATTTAAGGAAGAATTTAACCAGAGTCATGGTAAAAAATATATAGTAACTTAGCCACATTTGTGCATTTATCCAAAATTTTATCCACTCTTGACAGCTTTTAAGAAAATAAAGTTTTCTTCTTCTTTTTAGCTCGCCTGGCCCAAAGGGCCAAGTGAGCTTTTCTCATTACTTCGCGTCCGTCGTCGTCGTCCGTTGTCGTCGTTAGCTTTTACCAAAATCTTCTCCTCTGAAACTACTGGGCCAAATTAAATCAAACTTGGCCACAATCATCATTGGGGTATCTAGTTTAAAAAATATGTGGCTTGACCCGGCCAACCAACAAAGATGGCCACCATGGCATAAAATAGAACATAGGGGTAAAATGTAGTTTCTGGCTTATAACTCTGAAACCAAAGCATTTAGAGCAAATCTGACATGTGGTAAAATTGTTTATCAGGTCAAGATCCATCTGCCCTGAAATTTTTAGACAAATCAGACAACCCGTTGTTGGGTTGCTGCCCCTGAATTGGCAATTTTAAGAAAATTATACCGTTTTTAGGCTATTATCTTGAATATTATTATAGATAGAGATAAACTGTAAACAGCAATAATGTTCAGCAAAGTAAGATTTACAAATAAGTCAACATGACAGAAATGGTCAGTTGACCCCTTTAGGAGTTATTGCCCTTTATAGTCAATTTTTAACCATTTTTCGTAAATCTTAGTTATCTATTACAAAAATCTTCTCCTCTGAAACTACGGGGCCAAATTAATCCAAACTTGGCCACAATCATCTTTGGGGTATCTAGTTTTAAAAATGTGTGGCGTGACCCGGCTAACCAACCAAAATGGCCGCCATGACTAAAAACAGAACATAGGGGTGAAATGTAGATTTTGGCTTATCTCTCTGAAACCAAAGCATTCAGAGCAAATCTGACATGGGGTAAAATTTTCAAATGAATCAGACAACCGGTTGTTGGGTTGCTGTCCCGAAATAAGTAATTTGAAGGAAATTTTGCAGATTTTGGTTATTATCTTGAATATTATTATAGAAAGAGATAAACTGTAAACAGCAATAATGTTCAGCAAAATAAGATCTACAAATAAGTCAAACATGACCAAAATTGGCAATTGACCCCTTAAGGAGTTATTGCCCTTTATAATCAATTGTTAACAATTTTCATAAATTTTGTTAATTTTTAGAATTTTTATGCCCCACCTACGATAGTAGAGGGGCATTCTGTCCGTCCGTCTGTGCCTCCGTTCGTCCGTCCGCTTCAGGTTAAAGTTTTTGGTCAAGGTAGTTTTTGAAGAAGTTGAAGTCCAATCAACTTGAAACTTAATACACTTGTTCCCCATGATATGATCTTTCTAATTTTAATGCCAAATTATAGTTTTGACCCCAATTTCATGGTCCACTGAACATAGAAAATGATAGTGCGAAGTTCAGGTTAAAGTTTTTGGTCAAGGTAGTTTTTGATGAAGTTAAAGTTACATCAACTTGAAACTGAGTACACATGTTCCCTATGATATTATCTTTCTAATTTTAATTCCAAATTAAAGTTTTGACCCCAATTTCACGGTCCACTGAACATAGAAAATGATAGTGCGAGTGGGGCATTCGTGTACTATGGACACATTCTTGTTAGGAAATATTTTCCACTGTAATTACTGGGCCAAGTTCATTATAGATAGAGATATGTTCAGTAAAGAAAGATCTACAAACACATTACACAGGTTCTTGAGAGCCTCTAGTTTTTTTTATTACCAGTACAAAATATTGTTTAAGACAGGGAAATCTCATCTGACAGATAATACTTTATCTTAATTATTAATGTTTTTCTTTCATTTTTGAAAGACGGCTAGGGAGAATTTATTAAGTGATTACCTAAATTTTATTAAATGCTTATGAAACATATCCTAATGTCCTACAATATGATAATATGTTCAGTAAAGAAAGATCTACAAACACATTACCATCACCAAAACACCATTTTGTCATGAATTTATCTGTGTCCATTGTTAATATGCACATAGACCAAGGTGAGCGACACAGGCTCTTGAGAGCCTCTAGTTTATCATTCATATTAAGAGATGTACTAGTAGAGATGAATCATTGCAAATGATTGTGAAATATGCACTCAGTCAGTAGTTTAAAATTCTAGTCCTATAATCTTTTTAAGCCGTCAATAGATTGAAATAAACAACTCAATTTTATGTCTTAAATTCCATACATGCTCAATATTAGAAAAAAAAACTGCAGATGTTTAAAGATTTCATGTTTACACAGCATATGTATTGTTTGTTTTGAGTTATTTTTGTAGTACCTGACTGCCACTAATCCTTATTTCCAACCTTTTTCAATATAACATTTAAATAAAAACTATCCTAGTTATTCACCCTGTCTAGCATATAGATTTTTCAAGTCACCTTTGTACATGTATGCTTTACCTGAATATCTTGTATAAATGTCACAAATAGATTATATAGTAAATTTGTATATTACACACCTATATTGGTTTAAGATAGTTATACTGGTCTAGAAGAGCTAAACAATTTTGAATGCCATAAATGATTGTTATGTTTTATGAATATTAATTTGTGATAATTTTAGATTGCAAAAAAATAAAAAAAATAAGTTAATTATGAGTCAATTATAAACCAAAGACCAAAAGGTTAGGAAGTAGATATGCATATGACATGTATGAAAAGACATAACAACTTGGAACTAAATTTATAATATAAGTCGCATTGTGTTGTGATATGTTAATTAACATTCCTCTTTACCTGGGACTGGTTTTACAGCATAACAATTCTTTAAACCATTCAGTTAAAAAAAAGCAAACACAGTTAATACCACAAAGAACCATCACAAGAGTGTTTTATTATTGGCTCGAGAGGTCATTCAGCAGATCGGACTGATCCCATAGCCTGAAATATTAAACAGCACATTTATTTTAAATCAATTCAGTACAAAACACAGCAACACATACTTTAATGTTAAGTGCTGGCTTAATATGGACCATACTTTTTTGCATAACTTTTCACATAGGTTAAAAAGAACACTTTTTTATCCAAAGCAGAAAATCATTTTTTTAGGAATGCACAGGACTCTTTTGTCACTAAATCAGGATGAGATCCAAAGTATTTTCAATGTTTCAATAAAATGTATATGGCAAATGATAGACATCTGTTTCTATCAAACTCTGAAAATTGCAGTGAGGTTGCTCTGATAAACTATCACTGCTGATATCTTTGATGGTGATATCACATGGTAGTCACATGATTTTATTTTACAGTGATAGATGCAGCAGCCAAACCTCCTGCTGATTTCCTTGATGTTGATATCACATGGTAATCACATGATTTTATTCTACAGTGATGGATGCAGCAGCCAAACCTCCAGATTTCCTTGGTGGTGATATCACATGGTAATCACATGATTTTTTTACAGTGATAGATGCAGCAGTCAAACCTCCTGCTGATTTCCTTGAAAGTGATATCACATGGTTATCACATGATTTTATTTTACAGTGATAGATACAGCAGCCAAACCTCCTGCTGATTTCTTTGAAAGTGATATCACATGGTAATCACCTGATTTTATTCTGCAGTGATAGATGCAGCAGTCAAACCTCCTGCTGATTTCCTTGAAAGTGATATCACATGGTTATCACATGATTTTATTTTACAGTGATAGATACAGCAGCCAAACCTCCTGCTGATTTCCTTGAAAGTGATATCGCATGGTAATCACATGATTTTATTTTACAGTGATAGATGCAGCAGCCAAACCTCCTGCTGATTTCTTTGATGGTAATATCACATGGTAATCGCATGATTTTATTTTACAGTGATAGATGCAGCAGCCAAACCTCCAGATTTCCTTGGTGGTGATATCACATGGTAATCACATGATTTTTTTTTACAGTGATAGATGCAGCAGCCAAACCTCCTGCTGATTTTCTTGACGGTGATATCACATGGTTAGGTGATTATGAGGAATGTCTTGCTATACATAGTAATCTGACAGAAGATACAGCAATTGCACCATTTGATGGGGAATATTGTTTGGTTGGAATACCAATTCCTGCAAAAGTCATACCTAATCCAGTAAGTTCTAAATTGGTACAAAAAATCAGTTTTGACTTTTTTGTAGACCAATGGGCAAATAATTGTCATCACTTAGCATGCCTAGCATCTTTCGTTGTAAATTTAAAAAAAACAACTTTTAAAACCACATGAATTAAATTCGACCAAATTGGATTTGAACTATCATAAAGGTATCTAGAAATAATTTGTTTGTGTGATCTAGCCATTCACCTATGCGATCATTGGATTTTAAGATGGTATCAAAATTTATAGTCCGGCGGCTTTGTAAAAAATTGTGCACATCCTGTTACAAGCATGAAATTTGGCATAGACCTTCCTCAACTATTACTCTTTTATTTCAGATAGGGAGGCATTTGAAAAAAATGTCTCACTTCCGGTAAAATCCAAAATGGCGGACGTTATACTTAATTCAGCCCAATATCGAAGGCTAGCGTGTAAAAATGTCCTATTATCATGCTACTATCATAATATTTGGTACAGACCTTTATGTTTTACTACTTTTGGATAAATTAAATAGATTAGATGTCTTCAGAAACCCCACTTCCGGTTAAAATCCAATATGGCGGACATTGTACTTAAATAAGCTTATTTTTTAGGGAGGGTAATTGAATTGTGTTTTAACGTATTGCTACTATAATTATATTGTGTATGAACCTTTCTTTGGTGCTTCTGATGAAGACAATGTATAAGACATATGTCTTAAAAACCCTTACTTCCGGAAGTATCCAAAATGGCGGACAGAGAAATATCAATTTTTTATTCAAATTTTCAACTTTCTTCAAAATGTAAAGAAAATGATTTTATTTTGTGCTGGTCATTAAACTTTTGGCTTTAAGTTATCCTCAAAACCACTTATTCTAGCATGTTGTAAATGCTAAGATATAAAGTTGACACTTCCGGTAAAAATATGACGTAAATTTTAAAGATGAGTCCTCAATCTATTTCTTCGATGTAGAGTTTTGGATAGATTGATTTAAACAAAATAAAATCACTATAGTACTAAAAAATATTTAAAACTACTTCTATTTGGCCAAGAATACATGCTTATTCACAATCACCACCACATGCACACAAGGCAGTGCACGGGAGACCCGATTTTACACATTAAAAATAACCGCGGCATCCTTTCTTACATCCATAATGTACAAGCTTCTGAAAAAATGATGAGGTCTCAGAAAGAGTTTTTTTTAAAGGGACCCTCTTTGTCCCTTCGCAATTCATTAGTGACGAGACTAGGTAGCATAAAGGTCAATCCAAAGCTCGTCTCACTAAACACCTGCATTAGTATATTACACGTTTTACATGCTTGAAAAGACTAGAACAAGTCGTGGGAAAAGCCTCACTTAAAATGAGATTTCCCTTTTGTGCAAAAATTGACTTTCTTGGTTCGTTAATCATGTTAGATCTGATAAGTTTGTACAGTACAACCCTGGTGATTTAGGCTGATCAATCATCATTCTTTATGTTAAAGTCACATCTTCAAATACCATTAATGTCTCCCACGCAGTCTTTTGTTTCCTTTTCAAGCAAAGAGAGAACAGTATCACAACCCGTCATAAGGTATTGGTCAGAAATAAAAGTGTGTGATCACTCATTGCCTAGTACATTGGAAAGGCCATTGATAGATATTAATCCAAAGATTTTTGCCTCCACAAATACAATCAATAGTTCGTCTGCCCCTTTGTTACGGAATAGCGAAATACTGGTAGTTTTAAAGCTGCTAAAAGAAGCAAGGGCAACATTTAGGGGAAAGGGAATACACAGACGAACCCAGGATTAAAAACATCCTCAAAGATGGGAAAGTTTTCTGAGAGATGACGACAGTAAGAAAGAACTTTTAAGTTTTCATTCACAGGAGCTTGCTCAATACAATTTTGAGTACAAGGTAGTTGAACCAACAAATGCTCAGGATGTTTAGTGTTATCCACCACTTGATGATGTTTCAAGTTTAGCACCATGTTTACACGAAGAGACTGACACTAGAATCAAGATAGATGTGTCTGATGCAGTGAAACATAGACTTAACTGAGTCATGACTCAAACAGTCGATACTGATGTCATTGCTGTTTCGCCATTCCGTGACATAGGGCAGACAAACTTTGGTTTGCATTTAGAAGGGGAAAAGTATAAGATATATATCAATCAATGACCTTTCAAATGCACTAGGCATAAAAAAAATAACACGTTCGCTGGAAAAGGAACTGCGTTGGTGACATTAATGGAGTTTGAAGATGTGACTATAGCATTTAGAATGATGATTGACCAGCCAACATCACCATATGGATTTGATGTTTAATGTCATTGAAAACGATACGTGGTTTTGTTGGAAGATAAAAAAAAAAAGAAACAGATTAGGTTAACAAGGCAAGAAAATATGTGTTTTTGCAGAATTTATTAAGATGTGAGAAACAATACCACAGTCTTTGTAAATGTTGGAATTCAGCTCTCCGATTGTGAATTGCGGCCTACTGAGTATGCTGATTGGGTATTATGTCCTTACCTAAATAAAATACCTTGAAACTGAAATACGAGTGGATGAAGTCTTGGATGCGTATGGTAGTTATAGCAACAAATGGTCAGGATATTCTATCTTATCCACCACGTAATGTATTTCAAGTTCAGCACCCAGTTCACATTTAGAGGCAGACACTGAAATCATGGTGCATGTGTCTGATGCAGTGAAACACGCACTTAAACGAGTCATGATTCGAACAGTCGTTAATGATGATGTTGTCAATACTGTTTCGCTATTCCGTGACATAGGGGTAGACGTTGTGTTTAGGAGGGCAAAAGACTTTGGATTAATATCTATCAATGGCCTTTCAAATGCACTAGGCAATGAGTGATCTGGGTGATCTGAAACACTTATTGTTATCCATGTCTTTACCTGTTGTGATATGGTTCTCTCTTTGCTTGAAAGGGGGGAAAAGACTATGTGGGAGACATTGATTGTATTTGAAGATGTGACTTTAACAAAAAGAATGATGATTAATCAGACTAAATCACCGGGGTTTTACTGTAAGATCGCACAAACTTAGCAGATGGGTATAACATGGTTAACGAAGCAAGAAAATAACTATTTGCGCAACAGGGACGGCTTTTCGAGGCTATTCCCTCAACTTGGTCTAGTCTTTTCCAGCATGTAAATAATGCAATATACTTAGGCAGGTGTTTAGGGAGACGAGCTTGGGATTGGCTCTTATGCTACCCACTCCAGGCGGGGACAAAGAGGATAACTTTTGAAAAACTCTTTTTGAGGCCTCATCATTTTGTCAAAAGTTTATACATTGTGGATGTAAGAAAGGATTCCGCGGTCATTTTTAATGTGAAAAATCGGGTATCCCGTGCACTGCGATGTGTGCATGTCATGGTGACTGTGAATAAACATGTATTCTTGGCCAAATAGTAATAATTTTAAATTATTTTTAGTACTATAGTGATTTTATTTTGTTTTAATCAATCTATCCAAAACTCTAAATCGAAGAAATAGATTGAGGACTCATCTTTGAAATTTACGTCATATTTTTAACTGGAAGTGTCAACTTTATATCTAAATATTTACAACATGCTAGAATAAGTGGTTTTGAGGATAACTTTAAGCCAAAAGTTTAATGACCAGCACAAAATAAAATCATTTCTTTACATATTGAAAAAAATTTGAATAAAAAATTGATATTTCTCTGTCCGCCATTTTGGATATACCCGGAAGAAAGGGTTTTTAAGACATATGTCTTATGCATTGTATCCATCAGAAACACCAAAGAAAGGTTCATACACAATGTAATGATAGTAGCAATACGTTAAAACACATTTCAGTTACCCTCCCTAAAAAAATAAGCTTATTTAAGTACAATGTCAGCCATATTGGATTTTAACCGAAAGTGGGGTTTCTGAAGACATCTAATCTATTTAATTTATCCAAAAGTAGTAAAAAACAAAGGTCTGTACCAAATATTATGATAGTAGCATGATAATAACACATTTTTACACGCTAGCCTTCGATATTGGGCTGATTTAAGTATGACGTCCGCCATTTTGAATTTTACCGGAAGTGAGACATTTTTTTCAAATGCCTCCCTATCTGCAATAAAAGAGTAATAGTTGAGGAAGGTCTATGCCAAATTTCATGCTTGTAACAGGATGTGCACAATTCGTCTGAAATATGCTTGTAGCCGCCGGACTATTATGAAATATTACTATTTATGAATTAATGTGAAATGGTTAGTAAAATTTTAAAAATATTTAAGTTTTTGTCGAGCCTGCAACTTTTGTTGCAGAAAGCTCGACATAGGGATAGTGATCCGGCGGCGGCGGCGGCGGCTACGGCGGCTACGGCGGCGGCGTTAGCTAACTTCTTAAGAGCTTTATATTTTAGAAGGTGGAAGACCTGGATGCTTCATACTTTGTATATAGATGCCTCATGTTACGAAGTTTCCGTCAGTCACATGTCCAATGTCCTTGACCTCATTTTCATGGTTCAGTGACCACTTGAAAAAAAAGTTCAGATTTTTTGTAATGTTGAATTCTCTCTTATTATAAGTAATAGGATAACTATATTTGATATGTGCGTACCTTGCAAGGTCCTCATGTCTGTCAGACAGTTTTCACTTGACCTCGACCTCATTTCATGGATCAGTGAACAAGGTTAAGTTTTGGTGGTCAAGTCCATATCTCAGATACTATAAGCAATAGGGCTAGTATATTCAGTGTATGGAAGGACTGTAAGATGTACATGTCCAACTGGCAGGTGTCATCTGACCTTGACCTCATTTTCATGGTTCAGTGGTTATAGTTAAATTTTTGTGTTTTGGTCTGTTTTTTTCATACTATACGCAATAGGTCTACTATATTTGTTGTATGGAATGATTGTAAGGTGTACATGTCTAGCGGGCAGATGTCATGTGACCTTGACCTCATTTTCATGGTTCAGTGGTTATAGTTAAATTTTTGTGTTTTGGTCTGTTTTTTTCATACTATATGCAATAGGTCTACTACATTTGTTGTATGGAATGATTGTAAGGTGTACATGTCTAGCGGGCAGATGTCATGTGACCTTGACCTCATTTTCATGGTTCAGTGGTCAAAGTTAAGTTTTTGAGTTTTGGTCTTTTTATCTTATACTATATGCCATAGGGGAACTATATTTGGTGTATGGAAATATTTTATGATCTTTATGTCAGTAGCGCAGGTTTCTTTTGACCATGACCTCATTTTCACGGTTCATTGCACAGTGTTAAGTTTTTGTGTTTTGGTCTATTTTTCTTAAACTATAAGTAATAGGTCAACTATATATGTTGTATAGAAGCATTGTTAGCTGTACATGTCTGCCTGGCATGGTTCATCTGACCTTGACCTCATTTTCATGGTTCTTTGGTCTTTGTTTAGTTATCTTGGTTAATGTTAAGTTTATAAGACAGTTGTAATAAAGCTTTATACTTAGGACTATCAACAAAATATCAATGATTAGTATAGAAGGCGAGACATTTCAGCGTGTGCACTCTTGTTTTATCAGTATGAAATGCTTGTGAAAATTTTGTGAAGATGTGTATTGATATCAAAGTAGATTCCCATACATTTTTCCAATATTCCTATCATTTCCTAAAATGATTTATTCAGTACTGGCTAAAAAAATGTCATAATAATTGATAACACAATAGTTTTATGTTTAATTTCAGCTAGCTGCTGTTAGTCAGTACTTGGTAAGGTTAGGTGTGTGTGTTCCTGATGGATGTTCTGAGAATGACACGTTAATATTGTTGAACACAGGTATATATGATCTTTTAAAGCCTGAAAGGGCCTTGGTGGGCCAGTTGTTACCACTGATGTGTGTTTGAACCCCACTCATGTGGATGCACTCAACTCTAATCTTAATTGTCTTAGATTGTCAGTTTCCAAAGTTTGGTGGTTATCTCCAGGGACTCTGGCTTCCTCCACAAATTAAAACTGGCCACCATGAAATAGCCCAAAAGTGGCGTTAAAAACACACAAATAAATGATTGTAAAGCCTGCATCTTGATGCAGATATAAATACCTTCATTTGACCAATTCAGCTAAGGTTTATTCTAAAGAAAGACATAATTTTGCAAATAGAGTTTAAATTGGAAGTGTAGCTAGCCTCAAAGAAAATACAAAAAAAATTGTACAGTCTGAATTTAATACATATCAAAAGTGAGGAAAATGTGATATCCTCGATGAACTGTAATAAAAGAGACCATTCCTTTATTTTAGAATGGTGTCATCAAAAATATATTTTCAAGATTTTTTTATGTACACATTTTTCTGGAGAGAGCTTCAACAATGTATTAGTTTGTGATAAGGTCTAGTTAATGGTGATCCACTAGTGGTAGGTCATTGTTATTTGGTATGCAGTTGTATTAGCATTGGCACATCTCATTATCATGATGATTATTAGGCCTCACCCCCTCAGTCATGGTCTATTGACTTACATGTTAAAGAATTGCTATTTTAGTTTCAAATTTGCATTTTTAAAATAACAAATAGATGAGACATATCTCTGTTAACAATTATTTAAATATTTATCTGAAATCATAACAGGAAAAAATCATACCTAAAAGAAAACAGAAAAAAAAACAATGCCAGAAAATCACTATGAACTTGTTCGCCTTTATATAAGGAACATTGGGTTTATGTGTTTACTCACTAAGGTTTTTAAAATATTTCAGTTCTGTCTAAAATTCCCAATAATACTATGCTGGCTGCATCAGTGCAGTGCCAAGATCCAGACAGAGAATTTGATACTAGAGCTACTGTTGTAATGTAAGTATTATACAACCTGTAAAAGAACTTAAAGCCTCTAGTACAAATGGACTACCATTTACATCACATAAACCTGATTTTGTAAAAACATGTTTCAGACCAGATTTTTGAACTCTCGTTACCATCTTATATAGACTATTTTCATATTACAGAAATTTGGTTTTATGTCACTTCTTTTGGTTGCTATTATAGACTATAATATGAAAATAGTCTGTTGAAAGGAAACAAGGAGGCTATATGAAAGGAGCCATTATATTGCCTATGAAATCACAAAATAGAAAACTAATTTAAGCTTTCCAAAATCATTTCAATTTTTATGATAAATGATCAGATTAATGTAATCTAGACACCTAAGGATGTACTTAGATGAGGTGTAGGAGTAAGTGTCAGATATTCACACTCCTTGCTTATTTATAGCTTATTTTGTTCCTTAACTAATGTTCTTCCGACTTATAGTATCAGTTTTAAATTTGCTCGATTTTTTGTATTTCACCTAAGTACATCCTGAATTGCATGCATAATGGTGACTTTTAATGTCACAATAATATTATAAACATTTTGAATTTACATTTTTTGGCCAATAATGGCAATTTTGCTCACAGTTATGGGGTTAAAATATATATGAGCAACAGCTTTTACATAAATGAAATTTTATAATGATAAACATCTAATTTAAAATGCATTTTATAGAAAATGTTTTTTTTTTTGCGTAAGGCAGTTGCTCTTATAAAAATTAAAGACATGATATTAAATTTAGGCTGTTTTGCACAAAATGTAAAAAGTTTGAAGCACTATCACAAGCATATAAAACAAAATTAAAAAATGTAAATACTGATGCTTAACAGACTTATGTCTTATAAATAATGTGTGAACTTGTATCATTAATCTACCAAATAGTATCCTTCAGTGAAGGATACATTGTACTCTTTGGTAGATTAATGATACTATTTGAATTTCAAATTCAAAGAACCCCCAAAAATGGTCCTTAAGATTATACCTTCTTCTTTTTATCTTTGATGTTATTTGAGTATTTTAAAGTTGTTAACACTCTATCATTGTCTATCTTCAATATGTTCCATTTATACTCTGTAGAGGCCCTATTGGATATTGAAGCTCATGTTTTTTAGATTCTTAAACATTTGGTTCAATGGAAACCTGGTAAAAGCTATTGCAGAGTAGTATTTTGTGCCAGAAGTTAGTATCATATATGTATATTACTAGTTTGTATTTTAGTTTTTGTTCACCACTTTAAACAAATTTTATGCTTACTTAAACTATTCTTTTGACTCGTAAGATCCAAATATTTAAATGTAAATGGTCTTCTTATGAAATGTTACAGAGTGATAGTGTCACTGTTTATGACTGTTATGGTAATTGGTACTGTCTATGATGTTCTTTACTTACAATGGCCAAAGTCAAAAGCTCAGACAATGGCTGGGTTACTAAATGGTGAAGTTACAGAAATCTATCATCATAAAATAACAGCAGAAGAAGACACACCATTGATTGGAGATAAAACCACACAGGAATACAAACCTGGTAAATACGTTTTATTTCCTAATAGTCATATTGTGTTTAAAAGGAAATTATTGTTATCAGAAAAGTTAAAGGAGAAAGAACATTTTTGCTGTAACATTGTAAGTTCATTTTAAACTTATGTTTTTGAATATACCTTTCACACCCGTAGCCAGGGGGTTCAAGGGGTTTGAATCCCCGCCCTGAAAACAAATAAGCACTTGACAAGTCAATGTTCTGTTTGAATTTGGAATTGTAACTGTTAAAGTTGAGTTTATGTAACCTCCCCTTGGAAATTCCTGGCCACAGACCTGCCATTGGTATCTTCTCTATTTTGCATTGTTACATCCTTTATTGAAAAAAAAACCAAAAATTAGTGTAAGTAAAACAGGACACATTGCTTATATTATTTACAGGAACATTTGGAAAAATCCTTTTATCCTTTTCTGTATACACAAATGGAGCAAAGATTTTGAGTACCAACCAATCAGCTGGCAGCTTAACCTCAGTGAATGGAATACGATTTATTAGCATGTCATGGGTGATATTAGGACATACCTACGTATTTTTATCTCCCCTTGCAGGTATGCATTGATATTGTTATTTATCTTATAGGATTACTTGGGAAACTTCTACTATCATTCTCCATTTACACAAATGGTGCCAAAATTTTGAGTACTGATCAATCTGCTGGAAGTTTGAATGCAGTGAATGGAATCAGATTTATTAGCATGTCATGGGTCATTTTAGGACATACCTATGGAATATTTTCACCAATTTCTGGTATGCATTATTATAACTCATAAGAGAGTCATAATTCTGTTAATTTTACAAAAATCTTTTTAGCAGAAAAAAGTTGCATGTATTTAAGAACTTTTTCCACTTTGTATATCTCTTGTAACAACTTATTGTCTCTAGGTAGCAATTTTTGTTGATTTTGTGGTTAGATTGAACCACAAAATGTTGTTCCCTATGAAAAGGAAATTTTCCGTTTAGAATACATATCCACAAATTTGAGAATTCACGAAATTCTGAGTAATCTTTTTTACATGAAATTTAGTACTAATAAATTAAAATTTTTTTAAAACAGTAAAAAGTAAAAAGTATTCATAGTATTAGTCATAGAATTTCTTTACAGTGCTACTATTCTGCAGTTCCTCCATGTTTGTATTCTAGCATGTATGGTAGAACTTTTTTTTTTGTAGTAGCAATATACACTGTTGATACGGTAATTCATGGCTTACATTTTAATCAATTAAAGCTATCATTATCTTAAGGGGGCTCCTGGGTATAAATCAAAATTTTTTTCTAATATAGGATTTCGCTATAATTTTTTATAAATGAACTTTATCATATACTTAAAAGAAAAATGAAATAAAAAGATGGGGTCACTGTTCATTTAAGCTCACAATCTGCCCTTGGAAGAAGCATACATTTTTGTTAATGTCCTTTTTTTCTGTTGAACTAATAGGAGAAATAGATGTAATATCGAAATAAAAAAATAACCTAATTACAGAAATCGCTTAAATTTTACAATTATTTAGTTTATGAACAGCTTATTTGAAAACAATAATAAAAAATATAGGTCACCCATGAGTTAAAAAAGATATTTCAAATTTAATGCCAAAAATAGCATTTTTGTACCAAAGGGAGATAATTTGGAGCATTTTGAATGATACAAACATTTTAAAAGTCATCTGGGGACAAACCGAATCATTTTTTTAGGGTTGATTTTTGTACCATATCATAAAGTAATAACTTATAGTGTAATAAATAAAACTTGTAATAAAAAAACAAAGGTTTAATTTTTTGCTGAAATGTTTGTACCAAGGAGCCACCTTAATAGAAGAATTTTGGGTAGAAATGAGAGAGAAATGATACTACCTTTTGATAAATAAAATCTTGAACAATTTGATTTAAATTATGAAAGTCAATGTTTATAGTGATAAAATTACAACCAAACAAAAAATTGTCTGTATAATTTTGTACAATGTACAAAACAATATTATATTTGTAGATAACCAGCTTCCATTTACTATACTGATGTTCAAGAGATGGACTTTTGGAGCAATACTGAATGCTTTAGTGTCTGTTGATACCTTTTTCACTCTCAGGTAAATATTTTACTGGGGACTCATTATTATTCCTGGGATACATCTTTCCGTGGATTTCATGGATGAAGGTGAACCACAGATAACGATTTTCAACAAAGCATAAGTTTTATGTAGGTTTGTATGTAGACTTCTGCAAAACCATGAAATGAATTATCCACAAACATACAATCTTTCCATAATTCACAAAAACTTGTGCCCAACAAAAAATAAATGTATATTGGTTACTTTTTACATGTCCCCCATTACCAAGTTAAAGAACTATTCCTACAATAGGACAGTCCTTTGATGTAAAGACTTTGCAAAGAGATGTAATAACAGATAAATGATAAATGGAATAAAAATAAATTAACAGGCTTATGCATCGAATTATTGTATATTTTAAAGTTTATGAAAATGTTCTTACTAGTAAAGGAAAAAGAAATTTGTCAGTATAGCAGACGAGACATTCCAGCATGTTCATGCAGTGTTCATTTTTTGTGAAATTTTGCAATCTCCTCAGGATATCCTTTCCAGAATCTTTATTGTTGAAGTTTTAATGAAGTTTTCAACTTATACATTTTCCTACACAGCCATGTTACAGTCAGTGCTTAAAACTTTGATATGATTTAATTTAAAATGCAAATAAAACTTGTACAGTTAAAAGTTAGATTTAGTCTTCAAATCATAAAAAATAGAATAACAGGGTTTACAATATTTTGATTGGATTATTACATTATATTGTTCCTGGTTCTAACATCAAGTAGGAAATGCATTTATATTTTTTTTATTTCAGTGGGCTCTTGTTAACTTACCTAATAATGAAGGAGATGAAGAAAAAAGATGGCAAGATAAATTGGTTTATGTTTTATTTCCATAGATTCTGGAGGTATGTTCTATCATATTTTTTTTATATTTTCACTAGAACTGAGCTCTTTGTGAACTGTTACCAAGCATTCTTAAAAATTAGCAATTCCAAGGAAAATATTTCAACATTGACAATTTTTTGTCCAATTTTTTGACCTCAAGGATTCATGGAAGAAGACAGGCATAGTTGCTGAAAAATGCTTGAACAATGGATCTCATTATTCATCACTTATGCAGAAAGTGATTAGGAAAATTAAAAAAAATTAGCAGCAGTTTTTGTCTCCCCTTGGCAGAATCATAAAGAGAGACTTAGCTATGCTGTTTTCCAATGGCCAAATCAACCATTATGAAGTTAATGGAACATGTCTGTATTTTGAAATCATAGTCAATTAGCTAACCTCGGAAAGTACTTACGGAACACCATTGTAAAAAATTACAAAATGTATGTAAAGGTTATTATTGCAGCAGCCCCTTCAGATGAATTATAAAGTAGATATTACTTTCACTGACTTCAAAATTCATTTGGATCATAGTTTAGGTTAGTTGACCAAAAGTTCGGAAACACAAAAACAAATGGGAGTTCAAATTAAAAAAAAAGGTAATAAAAAAGCCTGTTTGTAACTGGTGTATAAACTAACAACAGTTTGGGGCAATATTTATTCCTATCTGTGTGCCCGACCATTAGTCTGTCCATCTGTCTGTACATCAGAAAATTTTCAGGCTTTAATGTAAGGTAATTTATCATGAAGTTGTGTTGTTTATTATAAAGAATTGTTTAAATGAAAGGAATGCAAAATATGATTTAGTGTTACTGGTTGTGTGTATGTGTGTGTTGATGTTCTCTCTAGGAAGTCTATTCTGAAATATTACAGTACATGTATTTCAATATTTTGAGGAAAAAGTCTTGTTAACATTTTTGTACAATATTTCATACAGTGGAATTATTGACACTATTATTCTGTTACAAGATAACTCCACTATTTATGTTAATCTTAATTTCACTATTTAAGTCAATTAGACTAATTCTGTTACAGATTAACTCCACCATATATGTTAGTGTTGATGGTATACGTGTCATTATTTCCTTACATTGGAAGTGGTCCTCTTTGGAAAAAAGATGGAATGGAAGTGAACTATTGTAAGGATGCTTGGTACTACAATTTCTTTTATATAAACAACTTTGTCAATCTGAAAGATACAAGTTCACAGGTGAGTATTTGAAAGCCACAGGAAGTTGTAGTTTATGAGTAAAAAGCATGTATGTTAAAGATCTTTATGGGATTATATACCTGTAGTAGTACATGAATACATTTTAATGCCCTGTCTACAAAATGCCTTGGAAATATTTATTTTATGGAAAATTGCATTGTTAGCGCTCTCATGTGTAAAAAAATCTTGGCAGATGTTTATCAAATTTATATCAAAAGTTTATATCAGCAATGTCTGATCAAATATTTTTGAAAGAGTTATACACCTTGGAGTTATGTATTTAGTTTGAAATTGCATTTTATTTGCTATCAAGCCTTCATTTTTAGCTCACCTGACCCGAAGGTGAGCTAATTGTAAGCAGCAAGATTGTTCAGTCAAGTAAGATCTACAAACACAACACCAACACCAAAACACAATTTTGTCATGAATCCATCTGTATCCTTTGTTTAATATGCACACAAACCAAGGCGAGGGACACAGGCTCTTCTCTTCTTTTTTTATACTATGATGGTTGTGAATGCTATATGTATATTTTAACAACTTCTATACCACATGTACATTTCTCCTGGAAACAGTATATCTAACGGGAAATGAATCTGATAGGCTTTTCAGTATAAAATTGATAAAATCTCAGTTTTATCATAAAGTAGAAATATTTTGTCAGATAAAATGACCAATATAAGTGTGATTTATTTGATGTGAAGTGTTAATGGTTTGTGAATTTTGGAGTGCAATTGGACGCCATTACCCTGTTTGCATTCTATACCCTTCTGTGATGACATG
Source organism: Mytilus edulis (assembly GCF_963676685.1). Classification (NCBI taxonomy): domain Eukaryota; kingdom Metazoa; phylum Mollusca; class Bivalvia; order Mytilida; family Mytilidae; genus Mytilus; species Mytilus edulis. Next base: position 62,350,526 of record NC_092345.1, read on the forward strand.
TAAGTGATTATAACAAATCTAAAGTGACAGATCACAAACTAGATACACTGGCATCGCTTTAAAAACTTAGTTTGAGTGACATTTTATTGATATTAGAAATTGTTAGGGTTATGAGCGAACACATGTCCGTTTCCGTTTCTGTATCGCATCTTTATTTAACTATGACCCGACAATAAAATCGGCTACGATTAGATAGTGTCAAGTCCCATCAATATATATGATCCTGATTCCTAAGTCTCATTTTCTGTAAATAAGATTTTCCTTGGTTTATTGCCACCCAAACATATTACCATCCTTGAAAAATGTGGCAATTTTATATGATTAATTGCTTTTTCAAACAAACTGTAACAAATTTGAAAAAAAAAACCAACAGTTTGTGAGAAGTCATGAAATCCCTTTGATAGATGTTTTGACAAATATCATTGGCAATGCTGACAGATCAATCAAAATATCAAAGATCATCTAAAAATGTATGTTACCATTTTGGTGTAAAAATTTTCTGACTAACATTTATTTAATTTAGGTTAGTGAAAGGGTCAATCATTGGTTTACTGGTTAAAATGATAATTCAATCTGAATGAGGGCAATGTTCTTATCAATCATATAGATGTGCGCATTTACCCAGTACTTAGTTGTTTATTGTAGTGCAGTGGCTGATACAGAAACTTTCATTAGGGATAACTTGTTTATTGTAGAGTTTGTCTTGAATAGAATAAATACATATCGTAATATCTTGTTTATTGTATTTTATGACCTGAATAGAATAAATACATATTGTAATATCTTGTTTATTGTATTTTATGACCTGAATAGAATAAATACATATTGTAATATTTTGTTTATTGTAGTGTATGGCATGGACATGGTATCTAGCCAATGATATGCAGTTTTTTGTTATCAGTCCACTAATAATAATTCCACTTTTCTTGTAAGTTAACTTATTCTCAGTTTATGTTTTTATCATAATGATATTGATGTGTAGTTGATGTGTAGTTGATGTGTGGAAAATGTACTTTTGATCGATTTTATTAAAATATACACATGAACTAACACTTTCTAATGGTACAAGCTGGTAGAGTATTCAGAATGGATACCAGAGTATGCTGTTCTTGTCTTAAAACCTCTGGAAAATAAAACTATAAAACTATAAAACGAAAACAACATCCTGGATTACTGCAAGGAAATGCTTTGTTGTTGTCTACATGTTTTGCCACTTATGGTGGCATCATCAGGACAATTTATTGATAGAAAACAAATGCTGAAGAACATAAAATGAGGTTTTTATGGGTAAGAGGAAGGTTAACAATTATTGGTTTAACAATGTTGAAATAAAGATTCTGAACCCCAAGAAAATCAGACAATTCATGTTGCAGCAGAAATTTGAAGAACAGTTTAGGATTTCAAAATTTCAAATGATGACTACCCATCTCCATCAGTGATTTCTATCCCTTCAGCTTTATGATTTATTCTGACCTCTCTGATAAATTTTCCTGTCTAGTTAGACTAATAATCTATTAGCATGATAAATGATAATTCTTTTCAATTCTTCAATCCTTTTAAAAATTTGTGAGTATTATTTAAAGCTGTATAAAAGAAACATCAATTTTAATGTCTATGTGATGTCAAAAACATTTTAGAATTGAAATATTTGACCAAATGTAACCATTTAACACATAATTTGAAAAGATGGCATAATCTTACTTTCTCCTTAAAAAGAAAACTCAAAGAAAGATCTCATATAAAGTGTTTGCTATAACATATTAGTATTATAAATTAATGCTTTTACAATATGTGTTACAGCTCCAAGGCAATAGGTGGTATCGTGATGTTTGTGATTTTGTTGGGATCATGGATTGCAACTGGAGTTATATCAAAAACATACAACATGAAACCATCCCTTGTAGCAGGGTTTGTATAGATTAAATGTTTTGTTTCTTTTTATGGTAATCTATTCCTTATGCAATGTTACCAATTTTACTGCACCAGGTAACATTAAACAGTTCCAATTTTTCTGCACCAAATAACATTAAACAGTTCCAATTTTACTGCAACAAATAACATTAAAAAGTTCCAGTTTTACTGCACCAAATAACATTAAAAAGTTCCAGTTTTACTGCACCAAATAACATTAAACAGTACCAATTTTACTGCACCAAATAACTTTTAAACTATTCCAATTTAACTGCACCAGAAAACATTAAACAGTACCAGTTTTACTGCACCAGATAACTTTAAACAGTACCAATTTAACTGCACCAGAAAACATTATACAGTACAAATTTTCCTGCACCAGAAAACATTATACAGTACAAAATTTACTACACTAGATAACATTTAACTGAAACAATTTTACTGATAGGGAAACGTTTTTAGTTTTAGATTAAATAATTTTAGTTTTAACTTTAAGATAGGCTGGGTTTCATTTTTGATCATCTATCACTCATTAACATTACTTGTAATGGATTATATGTTTGTTTTATTAATGATTTAAATTTGTAGGGGTGACTTCTTTTCCTACTTTGATTATTACTACATCAAACCATACTGCCGTATAGGACCCTATTTAGTGGGAATGTTTACAGGTTATGTGCTATACAGAACTAATTGTAAATGTCGGATTAACAGGGTAAATATAGAATACTTGAATGACAACTGCATAATATAAACCCAAAATAGTTGTTTTATGTAATTGTTGAATTCACCTTATAGACCAATGTGATCTGCTGTCATTTTTATTAGCTCACCTAGCCCAAAGGGCCAAGTGAGCTTTTCCCATCACTTTGCGTCCGGCGTCGTTAACTTTTACAAAAATCTTCTCCTCTGAAACTACTGGGCCAAATTAAACCAAACTTGGTCACAATCATCATTGGGGTATCTAGTTTAAAAAACGGGGCCAGTGACCCGGCCAACCAACCAAGATGGCTGCCATGGCTAAAAATAGAACATAGGGGTAAAATGCAGTTTTTGGCTTATAACTCAAAAACCAAAGCATTTAGAGCAAATCTGACATGGGGGTAAAATTGTTTATCAGGTGAAGATCTATCTGCCTTGAAATTTTCAGATGAATCCGACAACCCGTTGTTGGATTGCTGCCCCTGAATTGGTAATTTTAAGGAAATGTTGCTGTTTTTGGTTATTATCTTGAATATTATTATAGATAGAGATAAACTATAAACAGCAATAATGTTCAGCAAAGTAAGATTTACAAATAAGTCAACATGACAGAAATGGTCAGTTGACCCCTTTAGGAGTTATTGCCCTTTATAGTCAATTTTTAACCATTTTTCGTAAATCTTAGTTATCTTTTACAAAAATCTTCTCCTCTGAAACTACTGGGCCAAATTAATCCAAACTTGGCCTAAATCATCTTTGGGGTAACTAGTTTAAAAAATGTGTCCGGTGACCTGGCCATCAAATCATGATGGCCGCCATGGCTAAAAATAGAACATAGGGGTAAAATGCAGTTTTTGGCTTATAACTCAAAAACCAATGCATTTAGAGCAAATCTGACATGATGTAAAATTGTTCATCAGGTCAAGATCTATCTGCCCTGAAATTTTCCGATGATTCGGACAACCCGTTGTTGGGTTGCTGCCCCTGAATTGGTAATTTTAAGGAAATTTTGCTGTTTTTGGTTATCTTGAATATTATCATAGATAGAGATAAACTGTAAACAGCAATAATGTTCAGCAAAGTAAGATTTACAAATAAGTCAAATGACAGAAATGGTCAATTGACCCCCTAAGGAGTTATTGTCCTTTACAGTCAATTTAACAATTTTCATAAAATTTGTAAATTTTTATCAACATTTTTCACTGAAACTACTGGGCCAAATTCATTATAGATAGAGATAATTGTAAGCAGCAAGACTGTTTAGTAAAGTAAGATGTACAAACACATCATCACCAAAACACAATTTTGTCATGAATCCATCTGCTTCCTTTGTTTAATATTCACATAGACCAAGGTGAGCGACACAGGCTCTTTAGAGCCTCTAGTTAGGTTTATCATTTGTTGTTTCATAAATATAGATATATAAAGTTAATACTGTATAAAGTTTAGACAATTTAGTGCAGAAAGGTCATTTGTTACATCACCATGATTTCAGAAGCACAATAATTTTGAAAATTACTAATGTGACCGATATATGGAAACATGTGTATTTATATGATTTGAAGGCTTCCTTTCCCCATCCCCCCATAAAAATAAATTATCATGTAGGGTAAATCCTTGGCTCATTTCTAAATATTGACGACAAGGATCATGTCTTAGTCCTAGGTACAAGAATATTTTTGACCAACATGGACGATACATCATATTAGACGTGACTCTATACGATCAAAGGTTAACTTTGGTATGTTTATATGGTTATAACACAGATAAACCAGATTTTTTCTGTGATATCCTACAGAAAACTATGAGATTTTCGAATACAAGTTTCATCTTCTTGGGTGACTGGAATGTAGTGCAGGATAAGAATGAAGATACTTATAATGTAATACATGACAGAAACCCCAACTCCAGGAGAAAGATTGATGAAATTAAGGACACACTTTTGCTGTTAGACCCTTGGAGGACTTGTTATCCTAGTGATAGAAAATTTACATGGCGTCAGAAATCTCCCATTAAACAGAGCCGTCTTGATTATTATCTTGTATCTGAGGACCTTTTTACATTGATGGAATCAACAAAAATTATTCCTGGATACAGGACAGATCACTCTGCCATTATATTTACTTTTACAGCATCCTTAGCTAAGCGGGGCAAAGGATACTGGAAATTTAATTCTCAGCTTTTAAGAGAACCTGCATATGGAGATTTAGTTATAAACTGCATCAGAGACACTGTTTCTGAGTATTTCTCTGGGGGTGATTCCGAAGATTTTCTTCATGTTCAGTTATCTTGCAGTGATCAGCTATTTTTAGAGGTTCTAAAAATGAAGATTCGTAGTCTAACTACTCCCACTGTATTAAAAAATCAAGGGAAGAAAAAGATGTTTTCAAGGGACTGGAGTTAGAAATCCAGTCTTTAGAAAACAGTGTAAATTTAAACCCTAGTGAAATTAATGTGACTTCACTCAATCAGAAAAAGTGTGAATTAGAGAAGCGACGACAGACATTAGTTGAGGGCCTTATTCTCCGTTCTCGTGTAAATTGGCATGAGAATGGAGAAAGATGCACTAACTATTTTTGTAAGTTAGAAAAGAAAGCCTTCTTAAATAAAACCATGACTGAACTCATTGATGACCAAGGTAATCAAATTTCTGATCAATCTAAAATATTGTTTGAACAGGAGCAGTTTTATAGGACACTTTATACATCTAAGTCATTCAGTAATGATGACAATCAATTTTTTAAACATGACATAAAACTCAGTGCAGAACAAAAACTTCTTTGTGAGGGAAACTTATCTTTTAGGGAATGTGGGGAAGCTTTAAAACAGATGCAAAATGGAAAGTCTCCAGGATCTGATGGATTTACAGTGGATTTTTTCAAATTTTTTTGGAAAGATATTGGTCCATTTGTCTTTAGATCTCTGCAATTTGGATATGAGTTGGGCCATTTTTCAGATTTTCAATACCAAAGTATTATTACTTGTATTCCTAAGGAAGGGAAAGATAGGAGGTACATGGGTAACTGGCGACCGATCAGCTTAATGAACACAGATATGAAAATTGCATCTGCAGTTCTTGCTGGTAGAGCTAAAAAGGTACTGTTCGCCATTATTAGTGACACACAAAAGGGCTTTATGAAAGGGAGATTCATAGGAGAGAACACTAGACTTCTATATGATTTAATGCACTATCTAGAAAAAAATGATATAGAAGGATTGTTATTACTAGTAGATTTCGAAAAAGCCTTTGATTCTATAGAATGGGAGTTTTTAAAGCAGGCTTTGATTAGTTTTAATTTTGGTCCTTCTTTTTGTAAATGGTTTGATGTGCTTTATGCAGATGCAAAGAGCTGTGTCATTAATAATGGTAATATGTCCCAATTTTTCAACCTTGAAAGAGGCTGTCGCCAGGGGGACCCGTTATCTCCCTATTTGTTTATTATTGGGGTGGAATTACTTGCCATACAGCTAAAAGGGAATCCAAAAATAAAAGGGGTGAATATAAATGGGAATCTGCCACTCATTAGTCAGTATGCAGATGATACGTTTCTTACACTGGATGGAAGTGAAGATTCATTAAAAGAGACCCTTTCTTGTTTTGAAAAATTTCACAAAGTCTCAGGATTAAAGATAAATACAACTAAAACAAAAGTTGTTTGGATTGGAAGTAAGAGATATTCTGACTTGGTTTTATGTCCTGAAACAAATCTAAGCTGGTCCTGTTCAAACTTTAAGGTTTTAGGATTAAATTTCTCTTTGGATCTAGAGTGTATGCCCAGTTTGAATTTCAGAGCAAAAATCATTGATATTTCAAAATTATTGAAAAGTTGGCAGCATAGGAAGCTAACACTACTTGGCAAGGTTACTGTTATTAAGACTCTTGCACTTCCGAAATTGATTCATTTGCTTACATCTTTACCTAATATATGTCAATCCATGTTGAATGAAATCAACAGATTATTCTTTAATTTTATATGGGATGGAAAAACAGAAAAAATCAAACGTGATACACTGATTGCAGATAAAAAGGAGGGAGGTTTGAAAATGGTTCATTTACAATCTTTCAACTTTTATCTTAAAGTCGGTTGGGTGAGGCGATTTTTTTCAAATTTGAATGGGGACTGGCAAAATATTCTTAAGTTGATATTGAAAAAATTTGGGGGTGCAAGATCTTTTTCTTTACAAAACTTCAAATTTTTAGAGATTGGAAATCAACTCAGCAATCCTTTTTGGAAAGATGTTTTTCAAGCTTTACACTCATCTAAACCACATGTTAAAACTGATGTCAAGGAGTGTCTCTCGATGGATATCTTGAATTTTGTGAAAACAGAAGATTTCTCATTATATAACAGATGGGGAGTTGCCGGTGTGCAAAACCTCTGTCACATTTTTGACCATCAAAGAAGAGATTTTTTCACATTTGATCAGATTAAACAAAAAGTTCAGACAAATAATTATATGCACTATTACAGTTTAATATCAAATATCCCTATGGAGGTAAAACAGTGTATTAGGGAAAACACTGATACTGACTTAGAAAATTTTACTCCGCAGGAACATTTTTTGGAGAAAATTACTAGCAGTAAAAATATCAAATTCATATATAATAATCTTATTGTAAAATGTGCACATCCTCCAGTTGTAAAATTTTCAAAATGGGAGGATGAGCTGCATTCTAACATTGAAGACTGGAAAAAATACTTTTGTATACTTCAGAAAGGTTGTAGAGATACATATTTGTATAATTTCCAATATAAGTTTTTACATAGGACTATTCCTACAAATACATTTTTATATAAGATTAAAATCAAAGATACAAAGTTATGTTCTTTTTGTAGATGTGAAGATGAAACTATTGGACATTTATTTTATGATTGTCAAGTGACATCAAATTTTTTATATTTGTTTTGTGCTTGCCTGAAAAATTTCTATGTTAACATTGATTTTAACAAAAAAAACTTTTTTCTTGGTTTTGTAGAAGAAAGCTTATTTTTAAATTTTCTTGTAATTTTTGCCAAAAAATACATATATAAATGCAAGCTAGAAGAAAAGCTTCCAAATGCAATTGAATTAAAAAATAGACTGAGAAACTTTTATAACTTAGAGTTATATACAGCAAGAAAATACAACAAAGTTTTTGAACTTGAAAAACTTTGGGCCCCTATGCTAATTATTTATCCTGAATGGTAATCTAACAACCAAATTTATATCAATATATATATCTTTTTGACCTATTTATGGAACAGAGCAAACAACATGTAATATATGCATAGCACATGTAAACCTTTTTTTTTTTTTTTTTCTTCTATTTTAAAATAATCTATAGATATTTCTATATGAAGAGATTGTGAAAAAAGAGAGAAAGAGAGAGTGAGAAAGAAGGAGAGAGAGAGTGTGAAAGAGAGAGAGAAAAAAAAAAAAGATTTTCAAAATATTTATTTTTTAGTTTGTGTAAATCTTGATAAAACAATAGTCTATTGTTGTTATATATTTGAAACCCTGTAACACCCTAGTCAGGTGGTGCTGTAAGGGTGATGTTAAATCCTGACTATTGAAAAAATAAATAAAAAATAAAAAAAAAGAATATTTTTGGTACAATAACTGTTAATTATGCCCCACCTACGATAGTAGAGGGGCATTATGTTTTCTGGTCTGTGCCTCCGTTTGTCCATCTGTGGGTCCATTTGTTCGTCTGTGCGTCCGTTCGCTTCAGGTTAAAGTTTTTGGTCAAGGTAGTTTTTGAAGAAGTTGAAGTCCAATCAACTTGAAACTTAGTGCACATGTTCCCTATGATATGATTTTTATACGACCGCAAAATTTGAAAAATTTTTCGTCGTATATTGCTATCACGTTGGCGTCGGCGTCGTCGTCGTCGTTGTCATCGTCGTCGTCGTCGTCGTCGTCCGGCGTCCGAATACTTTTAGTTTTCGCACTCTAACTTTAGTAAAATTGAATGGAAATCTATGAAATTTTAACACAAGGTTTATGACCACAAAAGGAAGGTTGGTATTGATTTTGGGAGTTTTGGTCCCAACATTTTAGGAATTAGGGGCCAAAAAGGGCCCAAATAAGCATTTTCTTGGTTTTCGCACTATAACTTTAGTTTAAGTTAATAGAAATCTATGAAATTTTGACACAAGGTTTATGACCACAAAAGAACGGTTGGGATTGATTTTGGGAGTTTTGGTTTCAACAGTTTAGGAATTAGGGGCCAAAAAAGGGCCCAAATAAGCATTATTCTTGGTTTTCGCACAATAACTTTAGTTTAAGTAAATAGAAATCAATGAAATTTAAACACAATGTTAATGACTACAAAAGGAAGGTTGGTATTGATTTTGGGAGTTTAGGTCCCAACAGTTTAGGAATTAGGGGCCAAAAAGGGACCCAAATAAGCATTTTTCTTGGTTTTCGCACCATAACGTTAGTATAAGTAAATAGAAATCTATGAAATTTAAACACAAGGTTTATGACCAAAAAAGGAAGGTTGGTATTGATTTTGGGAGTTTTGGTCCCAACAGAATAAGGGGCCCAAAGGGTCCAAAATTAAACTTTGTTTGATTTCATCAAAATTGAATAATTGGGGTTCTTTGATATGCCGAATCTAACTGTCATGACTGTGTATGTAGATTCTTAACTTTTGGTCCCGTTTTCAAATTGGTCTACATTAAGGTCCAAAGGGTCCAAAATTAAACTTAGTTTGATTTTGACAAAAAATGAATCAGTTAGGTTCTTTGATATGCTGAATCTAAAAATGTACTTAGATTCTTGATTATTGGCCCAGTTTTCAAGTTGGTCCAAATCGGGGTCCAAAATTAAACTTTGTTTGATTTCATCAAAAATTGAATAAATGGGGTTCTTTGATATACCAAATCTAACTGTGTATGTAGATTCTTCATTTTTGGTCCTGTTTTCAAATTGGTCTACACTAAAGTCCAAAGGGTCCAAAATTAAACTTAGTCTGATTTTAACAAAAATTGAAATCTTGGGGCTCTTTGATATGCTGAATCCAAAAATGTACTTAGATTTTTTATTATGGGCCCAGTTTTCAAGTTGGTCCAAATCAGGATCTAAAATTATTATATTAAGTATTGTGCAATAGCAAGTCTTTTCAATTGCACAGTATTGCGCAATGGCAAGAAATATCTAATTGCACAATATTGTGAAATAGCAAATTTTTTTTTAATTAGAGTTATCTTTCTTTGTCCAGAATAGTAAGCAAGAAATATCTAATTGCAAAATATTGTGCAATAGCAAGATTTTTTTTTAATTGGAGTTATCTTTCTTTGTCCAGAATCAAGTTAAATCTTTGTTATATACAATATACAATGTATATTCACTTTTTACTACCAACTGATAAATTAAAATAATCTTTACCATTCAGTGATAACAAGCAGTTTTTTTTACATCTTAATATTTTATGATGTATTTAAATGAGTAGTTATTGTTGCAAACTCCATTAGAAATTTTAATTGAGATTAGTTTTGGAATAAGGGAAAGGGGGATGTGATTAAAAAAATTGGGTTCAATTTTTCTCATTTGAAATTTCATAAATAAAAAAGAAAATTTCTTCAAACATTTTTTTGAGAGGATTAATATTCAACAGCATAGGGAATTGCTCTAAGAGAAAACAAAAATTTTAAGTTCATTAGAACACATTCATTCTGTGTCAGAAACCTATTGTGTGTCAACTATTTAATCACAATCCAAATTTAGAGCTGAATCCAGCTTGAATGTTGTGTCCATACTTGCCCCAACCGTTCAGGGTTCAACCTCTGCGGTCGTATAAAGCTACGCCCTGCGGAGCATCTGGTTCTAATTTTGATTCCAAATTAAAGTTTTCACCCCAATTTCACGGTCCACTGAACATAGAAAATGATAGTACGAGTGGGGCATCCGTGTACTATGGACACATTCTTGTTTTAGATGTAGTAAGACACCAAAAAATGTCTAATTTTAAGTAAAAAATTTCTTACAATAGGTAATAATAGTTCTCATTAAAACCTTGAAATTGCTCTGCTCTGAATCTTACTCAATTTAGTAACGTTAATGTATAAAATCTCCCATACACATGGAAGAAAACCTTTCTTGATCATTTTTAAATTCCCGTTTACGAACTCATTATGGTATAGTGTTGTCAGTCCGTCTGTCTATTGTTAACATGTTGGACATTAACTCAAAAACGCTTTAACCAATTTGCATAAAACTTTGGTGAATTGTTTATATCTATTGACGTGAGCTCCTTTTTGTTTTTTTATAAATTTAAGATTTTACATTTCTGAGTATTGTGGTTTTAATCATTAAAAAAGGGGGGATTTTCCAGTTTTCAGCAATAACTCGACAATGCTTTCACCAGTTTGCAAGACATTTTGGTGAATTGTTTATATCTATTAATGTAAGCTCCCTTTAGAATTTTATAAATTTTAGATGTTACATTTCTGAGTGATGTAGTTTTATTCATTAAAAAGGGAGATTTTCCAGTTTTCAGACGATTACTCAAAAATGCCTTCAGCATTTCTCATGAAACTTTGATGAATTGTTTATATCTATTGATGTAAGCTCCCTTTTGGTTTTCATAAATTTCTAACATGACATTGGGAAGTAATTGAACTTTTTTCTTTGAAATTGTGCAAGACGTATCATGTGCTAATGGCACAGCTATTTATTATACGAAGTAATCCAAGGTTCAAAACACCTAATCGCTATTTATTCCATTCCAGATAAGTTCTAAATTTACACAACTTTTTCATCCAGTTGAAGCTATCTGGGACCCTGTTTAAACAATGCACCATGCATGATACTTTTTAATGAGACCTGTTTAAACTACCGTAAATACTTCAAAAAAAAAGTTTTTTTACTTCAATTTTAATTTCGAAAAAAGTGGATCATACTATATCAAAGTTTCTTGATGATCACTTTTTAAAGTTTTTTCTCCCTCAGCTCACTACTGGTGACCTCCATTTTTCGGCCGGTGACCCAAACAGGAAGTTGTATAAATGACTGTTTTTCCCGGAATGGACTAAATAGCGATAAGGTGTATTTGTCTGATGTGATCTTTTAAAATTTGACAAGTCAGTACACCAGGTTCAATAGAAATTTATATAAACTATACCAAACTTGGTATGAGTAATGATGTCTAAAAGATAGTTTGTGTATGTACTTTCTCCATGTTTTTTTTATTTGAAAAATTATATTTTGTAGTATATCAACCTGTTTGTATGGATAGTAGCTGCAGGACTAGCTATAATTATTCTGTATGGATTGTATGATGAAATAAATGGTCATCCAATGTCTGTCAACGTTGCAGCATTATATAATACAGTTCACAGAACATTATGGGGAGCTTGTGTGTGCTGGGTTATATTTGCTTGTGCCACTGGAAATGGAGGTAAACAAAAATCTGTTTTATGCATACTGTTAAAGTTCATTCAATCTGATGGGTAATTTTTTTTAATTGTTTTTTCCTACCAATGAAAACTCAACTATAATTAAGGATCCAGAACAATAATGAATCCATCTTATTAAGAATGTATTAACAAAATATAAACTAAATGAATTTAATAATATCTTTGATCTATCTGAGGTGTAAAATAGGTGTAAAATTCTGCAAGGCAAAGGATGCTAATTGGAAATTTCATCCCATAAGTTTGTACATCAATAAGTATTTGCTTATTTCCTGCTTCATAAGATGGTTATGCTAGTTATTTTTAGAATAGAAATAAAATGATCGTCACTAAAACTAAACTTATTATGAAACTTTTCCCATACTATTTACAATTGATCAAATTTGTTCTTTGAATTATGTTTGCTCCTTTGTTTCAAAATAAACATACTTTTTAAAAGACTGTTATAGATTGACAGTATATATAAATAATAGGACTTAGAAAGCAGATAAAATTGAAAGTTTCTTGTTTTTAAGAAATAAGTAACTGAAAATTGGTGGGAAATGATTCTCAAAATAAATTTTTCATGGCAAATTTTTTCATTTATATTTCATTTTTGAAAAATGACAACTATTTTATCAGAAAAGTTTTCAATTTTTTAATTTTTTACTATATGTTATAAAATTATGATATAAAGAAAAGAAGGAGTTATTGGTCAAATTTTCAAAATCACTACATGGATAAAAGTAAAGGATTTTGAATATCAGACAAAAAGTAAAAAACAAAAGTATCAAACTTTTATTCATTTAGATCATATGTTCACATGATAGACTTTTGCATACTATTACAATTTGTTTTGTTTTTTTGGATTAAATAATATCTTTCTTCTTTTTACAGTGGTATATCTAAAATATTTTGATATTTCAGGTTATGTGAACACTATTTTATCGTGGAAAGCCTTCATTCCTCTGAGTAGACTGACATACTGTGCGTATTTGATACATCCAATAATAATGTATTATTTCAGCAATGTACAAAAGAGACTTCTCCATTTCTCAGATCTGACAGTGGTAAGTTTCATTAGCGCAACTTATAATCTTATGGACAGACACATATAAAGTATGTTGTAGGATTAAATGTTTATGAATGTTCAATCCTACCACAAACTTAAGAAAGAGATTTTACACAACAATATTAAACTTAATAATTCAATTGAAAAGGACTTGACTCATTATACAGTTGTTTAAGTTAAAAAGACAAGTAACAAAATGTCAAAATACTGATTTAAGGATGTTTGCTCCTCTATTTTTTGAATTTTTGCCAGATTTTCGGAATCCTCTGGTTTTATCCATGTATTAACATAAAAAAGAATTGCCCACTAACCCCCACTTTTCTTTTCACATTATTATTGGAAAATGACGCAGTCATTGTTCCATAACTGCCGACCTGAACTTCATTACATTTCTCTGCCTACCGCGCTTGGTTTCGTATTTCCTATTTTCCATACAAACTGGAATCTGCTTGTGTTATCATTATGCATCATTGTGTAGTATTAATTCAGCCAGGACCCAGTTTACACTGGTTTTTGCTTGTATTCCACTACACTCGAACAAAGTGTTGTAGTTTGACGGGAACCAGTTTTAAAATTTGTAAACTACAAAACGTAATCGGTTATTGTTCATTCCGTTTTGGTGTTTCATACCGACTTATATGGTTTGAATAAGCTTAAGACCCTTCAAACATTAATGTGATAGGTATATTAAAGATTGTTTTACAAAAGGATTGAACTGTTTTACTTTCAAAGTCGTACTATAGGGATATCTGTCATATACGGATTTCCACTCTCACCGGTTAATTTCTTCTTTTACACGTGCTTTGGAAACTTCCTGTTTAATCGCAAGTTTTAAAATTGTTTTTGAGTGAATTAAACTTATTTTAACAATCATGAAGCGTTCCAGAATCATTTTAAAGCAGTTTCTTCTTCTCTTTGATGATGGAAAATAGGTTTTCTCAAGAAAATACCGCAAACGATCGCAGAGGAATTGAAACGTACAAGTCAAGTCGGCACCTGGTTAAATTGGCATCTAGTCAAATCGGCACCTATTCGACGTCAATTCGGCATCCAATAATATTTGTTATAATATTTTCTATTCAATTAATTAATTACTGTTACCAAGTACATAGTGAATATGTTGTTGTGTATTTTGGTAAACCACGAAACGAAAGTGAATATGTAGTGTATAAAGGTAAACAACGAAGCCCTTACAAAAGCTGTTGTTTTAACAATATTAGACAATTTGTGTAATTGTAAAAACAAGTCAATTATTAAAATAAAATGGAAAACTATGAGTCCCTTTCAATAAATCAAACTTTCATGCCAAATAATTAGCAAATTTAAGGTGTTTGTCTTTCAGTAAAGTTTAAACAGCATTAAACCAACAATCCTGTAAAATGCTCAACTGGTTGAAATAATGCAGAAAAATACACAATATCTCATGTATTAGTCCAAATAATTATGACGTCTGGCAAGGCTATTTTATTATTTTTCTGGGACGCCTTCATACGACGTTCGTAGGAAGGCGTCCCAGAAAAAAAATTAACATAGCCTTGCGGTTATAGGAAGGTGTTCCAGAATAAAATTAAAAAGCCTTGCCAGACGTAATAATTATTTGGACTATTCATATATATATATATCATTAAAAATACACCAAAAAAGTCATTAGTTGAGAAAAATAAATATATACAAAATGTACATGAACACCCAAAAATGTGAAAGTTAGTATTTAACTCTTTTTGCTTAAATACTGAAAAAAATTCTGGCAACCCCTTTCTTATTTTTACCCTATTGCGAAAAATACTGTTAAAAATATATATTTAACATGGGTGACGAATTGACTATATCAGGTGTCGATTTTAACCAGGTGCTGATTTGTCCAGGTGCCAATTTAACTAGGTGCCAGTTTGACTAGAATTCTTTGACAAATGTTTGAAACTATCTGAGTTTCATTAGACCTTTGATAGCAGTAACAAAAAGATTATTTACTTAATATTTTGTGGGAGAAGGGGGTTCAGACTGTGTGGTATCAGGTCTGTTTGTGCCCAATACATTTTCGCACCCTACACGTTCGCACATTCACACTCTACTCATTCGCGCCCAATTTTAATTCAAATTCAAGTTGAATAATTGGAAAATCATGGTTGTTGTTTTAAATTGCTTTGGTGTAAATACTGAATGTATTTATAGCTTGGTATGAGTAAAACATTGAAGATTTAAAAGGAAAAAACACAAAAGATAATTGTTTTTAACAGCTTGGTCCCATTGATCTGAAACAACGAAACAATAAAACATAGCAATCCACTAATATAACCAAAACATGATAAAATTTATTCAACACGCAGAAACAAACATAGTCAGAATCTCACTTCATTTTGAAACAAGTCAATGAAACAAGTTATAGCAATACACTAACCAAAACATGATTAAGAGTTATTCAACACAAAATAAAACGTTGACAAAATACCACTTTATTTAGAAAGGATTATTATTATTTTTAGCAATACCTTATCCAAAACATGATTAAGATTTATTCAACACAAAAAAAAAATTGCTGTCTCACTTTATTTTGAGACAATGACAACAATTATACTTATAAGAAAACACTTGCTTACAGAGTTATTAAACACAAAACCAATTAAGATTGGGTGCGAACAATGTAGGGTGTGAAAGTAAAAGGGGTGAAAATGAGTGGGCGCAAACGTGAATGGAAGCGAACGGACCCAGATTCAGACTATGTACCAGTGAGAAATATACAAGCCTTTCTACGGTATTTATTTGTACAATTCAGCTAGTCTTGACCTATTCATTTGTCTTAAAAAACCAGCCAGTTGTCACCTTCACTTCACACACACACACATATACGAATATCAATTATATGCTCACGATACATGTTGCATTGTTAAACTAATTACGGTATGTGAAAATCAAGACTTGCATAAAAACTATTCCAATATTAGAGACAGTGGCGTCATTTTTCTTCAGAGCTTTCAGCTCTTTGATTACATACAATTTAAGAAGCCATTTTTCAAAATTTTATAAAATTCTTGTTATTTTTTCATAGTTTTTGAAACAAATAAGGTGCCAATGTTAAATATATGAAAAATCTAGAGAGAATTATTTCCCGCCAAATTTTCAATGGCTTATATCTCAAAAATGAGCACACGGACCCTCCATTTTTTTTCTACTTTTTGAGTTTCTTTATTAATATACTATCAATTCATAATAGTCTTTTAAAAAGCTTGTTATTTTTTAACAGAGTAGCGAACATCCCAAGATAGTATATTGTCAAATATCAAGGAAAACCTAGACTTTGTTTTATTATACTTTTTGCGAATACCACCAGTTTACTGGATGGTGTTAAATCCAAAATTTGTTCTATAGTGATGGCATATGTATGCATATTAATGATAAAAATTCATTCAATTTCATCTTGGTTCTACAAGTTGGTATGTGCAAATTTAATCCAGCCTTATTAAAGGAGAAACAAGTTAAAAGTGATATAAAAAAGCCCCTATAAAGTCACAGTTATGCTATTTATATTTTCAAGATTTAACTTTTAAAAGCATTTACTTCTGCTCCAATTGTAAAATACTGATATGCTCCTTATCATTATATAAATATTGTTTATTTGTAGATGTATCTTTTTTTACCAAACATGTGTCTGTCGTATGCTGCAGCATTCATAGCGTCATTAGCTTTTGAATCACCTATGATGGGACTTGAAAAAGTCATCTTCAGACGTGGAGAGAAGAAAGATTAACATCATAGGAATTCAAATTTCAGAGATTTTATTTTGATAAAATACACATTGTAGAATATTTTAATATACATTGTAGAATATTTTGATATACATTGTAGAATATTTTTCATCCTCTATAAACAGATTTTTCATTATGATGTCACTGCCATGGCAGTATTGAAAATTCCACATTTTTTATTCATTTTCTGATATTTTCAATATTTTTATTTCTTTTATGTACTTTCAAAGATTTAACAAATACCAGTGGGTTCTTAGACCAAAAAGGACCTAAATGCTTCTTTTTCTTTTGGGGTAAACCTTCAATATTTATATAGGGAAATAATCAGCTAAATCTTGTTTTGAACTCAATTTTTTGCCATATATAAATAAAGGAAAGATGAATTCTGTATTAATTAGATATGAACTACCAGTTGAATGACAGGTTCAGTTGTTGGGACTGCATGCTAGATGTTACTCTTAACTTGACTGTAAGTTTTTCTCTCCATTTGTTGCAAATCTTTTTAAATTCAGATTAAACTGCAATTTTTTTTGTCATTTCAAATTGTAGAATTGGTCAGATATTTTACAAAGCTGCCCAAATCAACCCTGTAAAGCGTGGTCACATAATGTCCAGTTCACATGGTAACACTTCACATGTTCAGTATGCTGCATGTGATTTTATGCTGTTCCAAGAAGTTATTACAATTCAGAATAAAACATAACTGTTGGAAGACTGGAAATGTTAAAAAAAAATACCAACAGATATGTGTGAGTAATTTGAGTTATCTCACTTGTCATAAAAATATTTTCTGGTGCATTTTTAATTTTTCAAGTAGAAATGATGAATCGCTTTATCTTATTGAAAGTAATCCAATATGAAAACCTTACTAAAGAACACAGGTAGCTCAGAAAAAATATGTTGACCTATTTATTTTTTTCTGTGAAACAATTATATTGTAAATATCAACAAATATCTTTAAAATTTTGATCAGTGAAATAAAGTAACTTCCCATTAAATACAGAAGTTAATGAAAGGAAGAACCTTCAAAGGAAAAAAATAATAGAATATAGACTAACAAGAGACTGAACTTGCTTGTGGAAAGCAGATTTCAAATGATGTCATGACCACATTGACCACTCCTCATGAAATCTTCTCTAAAGTTTAATGTTACGGAGAGGTGATACCTGTATTTAAAGGGGCACTAGCTGTCCAATTCATGGTCACCGATTTGACTCAAATTCTCATATTTGATTTATAACCATGTAAAACAATTATCCAAACTATCAAAAGTCTAAAATAAATAGTTTACAGAGCATGGGGTAGAAAATATGTAGGTTCATTTCGTGTGTATTGTAGTCCAGACATATCCCATCTAATTAACTATCGATTTGACCTCGGACCATTTGAGCGATGCAAACATAAAAAAAGATATGAATAGATTAAACCAACATGTGCAATTGGATTTTTTTAGTTTGTTTGATTTTATTTTATAGATTGAAAATATATGTTTCTTGTTGTTTTTAACCGTATAAGAATGATTTTATGATGATTGAATCAGTAATCAAATGATTAACCGTAGTTTCACTTTCATTGTTGACAATTTTTTTTTTAAATAACCAGTACACATACAATGCATGCGTTGTCAATCTCTAGCTAGGGGGTTAAATTGAAGTTCACATGAATACGGATTTAATGAGGTCGAATTATTCACTTGCAAGTGAATAATTATTTATCAATGTTTCTAAGCTTAATGTGACAAAATTGAACCATTTTGGCTGCTAAAAGCGAATTACTATTTCACTATTTCACTTTCATTATTGATTGAACAAAAAAAATCTTACTTTAGATTTTTTATATATCTCGTAGCTAGTGCCCCTTTAAATTCAGAAGCTCATAGAAACACATGATATTTATATCAGCTGTCTCACTATAAAAATATAGTAAATGTCCTTATTTAGTTTGTATATGTTTTATTCCTTTAATGTTTTATGTGAATTTTATTTATCAAAATTTTACTTTTTTTATCTTGTAGATTTTTAAAATTTTAAACATTATGATGTTGTGATAGATAGTGTATTAACTATATGATTATGATATAAATAGTTAATAATATATTGTATCTCAGGTATTGTCATGATCAGAAATACCACCAATCTTTTACATTATATTTTAATAAATTTGATTCGTTTAGGGATAGTCACATGTTAAACTATATTTTCGAAGGTAGAGAGAAAACGATAGATAGCAAAAAGCATATTGCACAGTTATTTTTAGAATAATCTAAAAACCGATATACTTTGTGACGTCATGTAATGAATTTCAGGATATTGTTAAACATCTAGAAACAAAATATATCTGTGATCGATTATTTGACGAAAAAAATCTTCAAATACAAACAAACAAACAAAAAGTAAATGAAATAACAACCATTATTCCATATTGATAAAACTTAGAAGGTTTTTCTAAATGAATGGGATTTTGAATAAATAAGCATATTCACCGCGCAAAACGTCGCCTGCTTTTACGTGTATAAATTTGGTAAAAATCGTTTGATGCACAAGTGGTTTTGGTAAATAATTTCCATTACATACATTTCTTTCGGAATATTGAATAAAACAGTTACTGCATGTCTTTTGTTTCGGTAAATATGTGGTTTAATTGACTTTTGAAAAACTGATATTCACTTCGGCCGTTGGCCGAAGTGAATATCAGTTTTTCAAAAGTCAATAAAACAAAATATTGACCTCACCAAAAGACACGAATTGTATAATATTTTGTTATTGTCAAGGAGACATTATGATATCTATAAAATTCCTACATAATCAAATGACAATTTTGATACAAATATGGTTGGAAATTAATAATATATAACATATATAGCTTTTGTTTGAAGTCAATAAAGGATATATCGACCCAAAGAAGTAAATCCACCACGGACTTCGTCCTCAGTCAATATACTTCTTTCAGGTCAATATATCCTTGAATCGACGTCATACAAAGGCTATATTTGTATAATATTTGCCTTAATTTATGTCACATCAGACATATGAAGGTCTTTGAAAATAAATGCTTATCTATTGAAACAACCAATTTAAACTATATTTCACAGGCACTTGTCTCAGAATTTTTCCCCCCTGTATACCTTAATATAACACAAGGTACTTAACTTGCATTTTAGAAAAATGTCAGGTGGTGACGAAGTTCTGTTATATGCCGCTTTATAGGCTGTCAACCCCACTAAAACTTGTTATATCGTAAATCTAAATTTATTTATCTTTACAATGATGTTTACCATGCCTACATTTGTTGTCGGAATCATCCGTAGCAATCCTACCCAAGTATGTCAATCGTAATAATTTTGCAAACCGCTGATGAATTGGCAATAAACGTGTCACGTTTCCTTATATATCTCGGTTTCCGATTGGTCAATTTTATGGGAAAGTCTAAATGATTCTGGGAGTTATCTGATCTTGTTTCCTTTCATACGTAAAGTCGAGAGAGAGTCTGCATGACATTGACGTCATGGGAAAATTTGTAACTTATTAGACATACCACAAATAACACTTGTTAGATTTTTTCACGGTATCTTATACAATTTACTAACTGAATGATAAGTTCTATTCATATGAAAACTAACATTTTTTTCTGAAACAATTTTTATATTTAATCATTTGCTGCGAGACGTATAGTAGGGGATGTTTTTGGAAAGTACACATGTTATACGCCAAACGGCAGTAGTGTGGTTGACTATGTGATGGTGTCGGAGAGTATTCTGGATCAAATTTTATATTTTTATGTTCACAACTTCATACCTACTATTTCAGATTGTCATTGTATACTGGAATGGGAAATATCAAGTAAATTTACTGTTGATGATAATGATTGTAATATTAATATGTTTGATAAATCTCTAAACTTCATATGGTCAGATGAACCACCTACAAACTTTCAGACAGCTCTATTATAACCAGACATACAAACACAAATTGATACATTTAATAAAAGTATAATCAAAGAGTCTCAATCCTCTGTCGATGAGGCTGCAGCAGAATTATCACATATGTTCTAGTCTGCTGCTACTAATTCTCTAAAAAGAAATAAACTAAGGAATAAGAAAATAAAGACCAAAAAAATGGTTTGATGGAGATTTGTACCATCTCCGAAACAAATTAATAAGTTACGGTAAAGTATTTTCAAAATTTCCTTAAGACCCAATAGTGGGAGGTCACCATTATAAGCTTAAAAAGCAATATTCTAAACTTAGAAAATTTAAGTATAAAGAATATAAAAAATCACTTGTTGAGCAGTTACAGAATCTATATGATGATAATCCTAAATCTTATTGGAAGTTAATTAATGATTTAAAAAATAATGATAATAAGGATCATAGTTCTGCTGGTGCACCATCTGCATGGGTTTCACATTTCAATGGATTATATCAATTACATGATTCATTCAAAGAAAGAGTGGCTAAGTTGGAAAAAAAGCTAGATAATCTTGAAAAAAATGTTTGTTTTGATAATCTTGATAAACTTATAACAGAGAAAGAAATTTCTTTTGCCATTTCTAAACTACGTTGTAACAAATCACCAGGCTTGGAAAAAATTTAAACAATATGATTAAAACAGTCAAAATTTTTTTATTGTCTCTTTCGAAAATATTTAATTCTTGTCTGTCTCATGGTTTATACCAAAGAAATTGGACCGAAGGTTATATCACAGTATTACTATAGGGGAAAAAAATTCGGAGACAAGTGCCTGTGCTATATTTATATACATGAGGTTGTTGTTTATAATGGATGTACAGATACCTACGAAAAATCATGATTTGTGTATTTCATAAGGTTGTTTATTACTCTTTTTTTCAGAGTCAATTTATGTATATTCCTAAAAACTTGCTATTATTTTTTTTTTTAAATATTTTAACAGCTCATTTCCCATCATGCTACTGTAAATTTTAGAAATTATTGTGAAAAATGTGACAGAATTGTGATCCCATTAATTTAAACTCACATTAATTTACCATCATCCTACTGTAAATTCTGAAATTATTGCAATGTTTTTTGTTATTGCCAAAAATGTGACAGAATTGTGATCGCATTAGTTTAAACTCGCATTTTGGATTTTGTTTTATATGAATCAAGCGGAATTGTGTTAGTATCACTAAAAATAAGAATTGCATTTTGGTCTAAAATGAGAAAATTGCAATAATAAATGCATGCAATAATTTCTGCATTTACAGTATATTATTGGCATAGAAATCATAAATATTTCAGTTAATGTTTTAGAAAATATGCTTTTAACCAACTTTTGAAAAGTGGAAAATATAAGTTTGATTTTATACTGTATGTATTTTAGAAGGATGTCTAACAAGATGAACTTTGAAAAACCATTGTTTGTGTAAAAGATTTTATTTTGA
Source organism: Mytilus edulis (assembly GCF_963676685.1). Lineage (NCBI taxonomy): Eukaryota > Metazoa > Mollusca > Bivalvia > Mytilida > Mytilidae > Mytilus > Mytilus edulis. Next base: position 62,372,734 of record NC_092345.1, read on the forward strand.
TAGTGGTTACATTTATATACTTGTGAATTTGATGTCTTTATCTATTGTTAAAATATGTAGAAAACATACTGTCTAATATTGTAATCTGAAAGAAGAAGTTGGGAAAGAGGCCAGTATAAATATAGATATTTTCAACTATAATCTGAGTGGGTTTGAAATATACACATAAGATAGTGTTATAGAAAAAGCAAATGTAACTTATATTATATTTTTAACTTATTTGTATGTTTCTTCATCTTTATAATTATAATGTAACGCCTGTTTATTATTTTGAATAGCTGGTTGTATATTGGTATGACGTTGGTGTCGTCATTGTCGTCATCGTAGTCCGAAGACATTTGGTTTTCGCACTATAACTTTAGTAAAAGTAAATAGAAATCTATGAAATTCAAACACAAGGTTTGTGACCACAAAAGGAAGGTTGGGATTGATTTTAGGAGTTTTAGGAATAAGGGGGCCAAAAAGGGTCCAAATAAACATTTTTCTTGGTTTTCGCACAAAAACTTTAGTAGAAGTTAACAGAAATCTATGAAATTTTAACATAAGATTTATGACCATAAAAAGAAGGTTGGGATTGATTTTGGGAGTTTTGGTCTCAACAGTTTAGGAATTAGGGGCCAAAAAAGGGTCCCAAATATGCATTTTTCTTGGTTTTTGCACAATACCTTTAGTATAAGTTAACAGAAATCTATGAAATTTTAACATAAGATTTATGACCATAAAAGGAAGGTTGGGATTGATTTTGGGAGTTTTGGTCTCAACAGTGTAGGAATTAGGGGTCAAAAAAAGGTCCCAAATAAGCATTTTTCTTGGTTTTTGCACAATACCTTTAGTATAAGTAAATAGAAATCTATGAAATTTTAATACAAGGTTTATGACCACAAAAGGAAGGTTGGGATTGATTTTGGGAGTTTTGGTCCCAACAGTTTAGGAATTAGGGACCAAAAGGGTCCAAAATTAAACTTTCGTTTGATTTCATCAAAAATTTAATTATTGGGGTTCTTTGATATGCCAAATCTAACCATGTCTTTAGATTCTTAATTTTTGGTCCTGTTTTCAAATTGGTCTACATTAAGGTCCAAAGGGTCCAAAATTAAACTTAGTTTGATTTTAACAAAAAATGAATTCTTGGGGTTCTTTTATATGCTGAATCTAAACATGTACTTTAATAGATTTTTGATTATGGGTCCAGTTTTCAAGTTGGTCCAAATCGGGGTCCAAAATTAAACTTTGCTTGATTTCAACAAAAATTGAATATATGGGGTTCTTCAATATGCTGAATTTAACCATGTATTTAGATTTTTAATATTTGGGCCCGGTTATCAAATTGGTCCACATTGAGGTCTAAAGGGTCTAAAGTTGAACATTATTTGATTTCATAAAAAATTGAATTCTTGGGGTTCTATGATAAGCTGAATCTTACCATGTATTTAAATTTTGGATATTAGACCATAATAGGTAAATGTCCAAGTTAAAATTTTTTTAAGTTTTTAAGTTTAAGTTCTTAGACCACATTCATTCTGTGTCAGAAACCTGTGTTGTGTCAACTATTTAATCACAATCCAAATTCAGAGCTATATCAAGCTTAAATGTTTTGTCCATACTTGCCCCAACTGTTCAGGGTTCAACCTATGCGGTCCTATAAAGCTGCGCCCTGCGGAGCATCTGGTTTTAAAAGGAACAGCCATTTGACTCTAAAAAGTGATTATGCTTTTTTCATCATAAATTTCTATTGATCATTTTATGATGAAAAATGTCATATAATTTCTTGAAAATGAAACAGACGCATAAGGGAAGCCAACCCCTGCAGATTTGCCCTATTTTTCCCATTTCAATTTTCAATGATTAATTTTTGGCTCAAACTGCCTCTTAAACATCATGAACATCACAATCGAAAACCCTAATATGACGAAACATGTATTCATTTTCGAAATCAGTATTAAACAGTTCACTTCAAAAATAATAGAGAGCCATAAGAGATCATTAGATTCAAAAATGAGATTGGCATGTTATTGTATGGCCCTCCATGTTGGGAGAGATCCTTTTACGCCAAAAATGCGTCCTTTTGCGCCACAACTTTTTCTCTCTAATGCTACGTTTGCGCCACCTGTTTTAAAATTACATGGTATCCTTTGTGCCAAAAATAAAACATACGATTTCGCTAATTAGAAGAAAAATGACTTCCCTCCACCTTTATTCTGACTTGGAACCAGCAGTTTACGCAGCAAATGTTTCCCTTTCTAAATCATTCTTTCTTCTTACTGCTGCTTCATGGGTACTTCCTAATTTAATGTATGTAGTAGCTTGTAACTTCACTTTATTGTCCAAAAAGACAAACATTGAAGGATGAAATGCATAAAACAGTTCATAATAATTCCCCGTAGAATGCTTCTGCTCCATTACTAGTACGTCTTGTTCCGATTTTTGGCGCAAATGATACATTTGGAAAACAAAATTTGGCGCAAATGATACCCCTGAAAAACAGTAATTGGTGCTAAAGGACTGCTGCCTCCATATTAAGGGTAACTTGATGTATATTTAAGTTATACAGGAATATTTTTCTTCTGTACATGTCAAATTTTAAGATTTAATATTTGTATTACACTTCTCATTCATACATACCCAACATCTCCTTTTATTTACTCCACTAATAAAAACTAACCACCATGGAATAGCCTAATTGCGGTGCTTAAAAGTGTCGTTAAAACACCAAAAATTAAAAAAATCTCCTTTTATTTGTATTGATAATCAAATTTTTATCAATTTGGTCATAATAAAAAATCTCCTTCCTTTCTTTTAAAAGTTCAATGAATATACAACATGCATATACAGGTATATGTGTATTGCTTTAAAAAGGTGTTTATTTTATGATATCCTTTTAAAAGATACCATATAATCAAGATTCTTTTAATAGTAAAGTTTTTTATTTTTTTAACATTTGGTGGTGAAATTCTTCTGATTTATGACCCTCCAAACAGAAGTGATTTATCCACTGTGTTTTTTTTTCTATATTTGATTCAAGTAGAAAGTTGAACCTGCTCACAAGTTTATGTTGTTTGAAAAAAAAAAATCACTTTAAAAAAACCAAAAACAATATATTGCATTAGTTAAATGATCAACTAATCAATGCCCCTGACCAGGGTCAGTTAAGATAATTGAGAAGTTTACATAATTGAAAATTGTAATTCCCTATTTATTAAGAGGCAGACACACATGGACAGCCAGTTTTAGGTCACAACTTCATTCATTTCCCTATGTTAATTGTATTTAGATCAGATTCCCTCCATCCATCAGGGTTTTTGTCCCCAAAACATTGCTATACTCTGTGATGCATGTTTGGATTTACAGCTCATTCATGTCCTGTTTATTTAAAAAACTTATATATTTATACACATAATGACATGTTAGGAATATTTTCTCAGGAGCAACATTCTGAAACTAGGAAACAAGCTTCATGTGAGCATGTTTTATTGTGTGATGTGTTTTCACATCCATCACTTATCAACTAACTGCCTGTTTTCCAATTAAGGAATGACTGTAATATTTTTTCTGTCTATGAAGAAATAACATAAAAAAAATTGGTGCACACGGAATAACACACGTAGCGGTTTATTTAACAGTGTGCACCACATTTTTTATGTTATTTTGAATAGACAGAAAAAAATATTAGTCATTTCTTATAATTTATTTCCAAATTCCATTTTAAACCGTAGAAAACCATGAAAAAACGTTGACGACGTCACGGTCACATGACTAAATTATGTCTATGGGCTGAATACAAAATAACGTCGGCCAATCAGAAGACGGGTTACATCCAAAATTAAATTATATGCTTATAGCAGGAGTATCATTTGTGGGCAGTAGATTATAAATGAACTTGTATACATTTTAGTATATACATGTACAACAAACTTTTTGGTAACTCTTTAGATCTGGTTAATCTTTGTACAGCTGATTTTTTGTAAAATGAAATAAAGGAAAGCATGAGACTTCTATTTTTAGAAGATATTTTATTGTCATGAAGCCATTAAAGATCTGTCACATGTTCTTCATTCAGTATTTTTTAGTTAAAGATATGAAAAACATGCTTTGATAAAGTATTCTTCAATGTGAGCTCAAAAGATGATAATAAGTTAGTTTCAGTATGATTGTATGTCAGATGACTGCAGTATCTCTGAGCTCATGGCAAACTTGGATCTTCATTTTATATCAGTTTGTTAGTGTTTTAATCATGATTTGTTTATTGATGACCAATCTGTAGTTTTAATCATGATTTGTTTATTGATGACCAATCTGTAGAACTTTTATACATGTATAATTGGAATAAAACATAATAAAAGGTCTTAGTCATACTAACCGGTGTTCACCTTTTTGTCTCACCTAGTCTCAAGTGAGACCAGTACTGTGTCAGGTGGCCATTTCCATTCTCAATTTTATAGTTGACAATGTATTAGTTTGTGGGAACTACTAGTGGTTACTGTGAATGATATTTTGGTATGAAGATGTATTAACATTGGCACATCTGATTTTCCAGCATAGTGATTATAATGTGTTTCTTGTTCCATAATAATAACTAATATAGTAGACTGTTAAGTAAGGACTACCAATCATTTGTAGTTAATGGTTGTTTCAATATGTATGTAGCAGACTTCAGAGGTTATTTTTCTAGCTTTATGGATGACAGTAAGAGATTGTCTTTACATCTGACAACCTTTTTGAAAAAGTAACTGGTAAAATGACCACAGCAAGTCTTAAAGAAAGGGTTGTCAGACGTCAGAACAATCTGGAACTGTATGACAGTCTTCACAAGACAAATTTGTGTGATTTTGGTGAAGTTCAACATGTATACTTTTTGATGATTGCAAATAAATCCTAATGTTATATTTACCTTTTTAATACTGGTTAATGAAATCATAACAGTGTGTACTGGCTAGTCATTATCTTGTTTGTGATCTTGGCAAAATAAGTTTCTAACTACCCCTGTATTATAGTAGAGCTGACACTGCTGGGTAGTCGATTTTAAAACAGAAATGCATGCTTAATTTTTCATTAGTAAAATACAATTTTAAAAGTTACTGTGTTTTATTCCTATAATCTAAAAGTCATAGTGGTAGGAGAGAAGCATTGACCTTGATCAGTAGTCAATTGATTTTGGAGTAGAATGAGCCTGTCATGTGTGGGAATGAAACTTATAACCTCATGGATGACTGGCTAGTGAAACAATAGCTGTACTGCTTAGTCAACTTGGCCACTGTGCCCCACAAACTGGAAATGACTGTTCTTAGTATTATATTGGTGTATTCATGGAATTGTTAATCAATTTTCCATGACTGACCATAAAAATACCCTATCTAATCTTAGAAAATGTGTAATAAAAGTCTTGTTCCAACGTATAATATGTTCAAAATATTTACCGTAATCAGTCGTGTATAGTACGCAGTTATGTATAGTGGTCACCCCTTTTCATCCCCTGTACATCTGTTTGTGTCCGTCCGTCTGTCCGGCAATTCATTTTTGTCATTCTTCTAGGTAAGGAACCAAATTCAATAATTGAATGTATTAGGTCCCGCGTAAACTATGCGCAGTGTCGGACAACACAGGAAGATTTAGCTTGGCTATTTACATTTAAAACGTTCTCTCTATTTATACAAATAAAGTTATGTACAGGATGTTACTGCTAACATTTTAACAGGGCATGCCTTCAATGCAGCTCTGAATCCATCAACTGTGTTGGCTGATGTCAATGATGTTGGTAGTTCGTCAAGGTATTGTGAAAAAATGATTGGCCGAAGGCGTCTGTTGTAGCCCTTTATTGAAAGAAGCGTTTTTACCTCTGGTCTGGCTATCGTTTTTGCGTCAGATATTGGTGTCAATCTATGTCTATTAGATCATGCTGTATTTTGAAAAGCATACACAGCCTATTTTGTTTCCTGTGGTCTTCAAGGCTTTCCCATATTTAAGATTTTACCATATTTGTTACACAGCCAGGTGTGCGGTCTATGTAGGTGTTGTTTACAAATCTGGCTGCGCTTTTCAGGGTTTTTTCTTGAAGCTTTGCCACATGGATCCTTCAGCTCTGTCGCTGGTGTTTTTAAAAGACGTCTTGAAGGTTTCGAGATCTTCCTTTATCTTATATGTTTCTGCTTTTTTCCGTTAGTGTATCTTCCTTTTTACTGGTTTTGTTTTTAAGGGTTATATTCATGCCATATCAAGTAGGACGATGCCATGGTCGCTGTTTTCTATTGATGGTAATGGGTAAATTACATCTTAGTTTGAATGATTGATGGAGGTTACCAATAAATCCAAGGTGTTTTCTTTGCGTTTCGGGAAATCTATAATTTGTTCTAGTTCATTATAAACTACGATGTCTAAAAAAGTCTGACTGGTTCTTACTTATTCTTGTCATACTTTTAAGCTCACTTGGCCCAATAGTACCAAGTGACATTTTCTAATCTCTTGGCGTCCGTCGTCTGTTAACTTTCACAAAAACCAAACAACTGGACCAAATAAAACCAAAATTGCCCGAAATCATCCTTAGGGTATCTAGTTTTAATAATGTATCTGATGATCATGCCAATCAACCAAGATGGCCACCATGGCTAAAAATAGAACATGGGGGTAAATACAGTTTTTGGCTTATATCTCTGAAGCTACTAAGTTAAAGCATTTAGAGCAAATATGACAAGGGGTAAAAATGTTCAACCAAACTTGGCCTTAATCATCCTTCGGGTATCTAGTTCAAAAAATGTATCCGATGACCCTGCCCATCAACCAAGATGGTTGCCATGGCTAAAATTAAAAATAGAACATGGGGGGTAAAGTGCAGTTTTTGGCTTATATTATCTCTGAAACTAAAGCATGTATAGCAAATCTAAATGTTTATCAGGGGAAGTGCTAACTGTGCTGAAATTTTTACTGAGATGCATCAGACAACCTGTTGTTGGTTTTCTGCCCCTGAATTGGTAGTTTTAATGAAATTTTGCAGTTTTTGGTTTATATTATCTTGAATATTATTATAAACAGCAATAAAACTAATTAATTTAAACTAACACTTTATAAACATATATAATAAATTACACCAGGTACGAAACGTCTCAGTTAAAAATCAACGTAGTTATCGACCAGTTACGAAACAACATGCAATTCTTTGTATTGAGTGGGGTGCTCATTTTCGCCATATCTTTCCATGTTTTCTACAGTTTATGTTCAGGTCAATACGTTTATGAAGTATACTGATATTTCTAAATGAAGATAACTTCAAATGCAAAATATTCTTAAGATTGAAAACGTGTTTGTTTGAAAATATATGTAAGACTCAGATCGACGTCCGGTCCCTAATCGACGTCCGTTCCTCAAATCGACGTCCAAATCTGACGTCACAACAAAATAATATCCCAAATCGACGGCCAATGTTATGTCCCTCTAATCGACGTTCATTTGTTTGGCCTCTCTAATCGACGTCCAAATTTCAGCTTCTCGAATTGACGTCCGGTTTATGGCCATATACAAAGATCCAAACGCCGATATATTTGGCCTGACATGCTGCATTATATGTTCAAACGAAGTGATGTCAGCAATAAAAAAACAACTGGAACTGAAAACTACTGGTCTTGCTTGTAACAAAAGAATTCCAAAAAACTGATATTGCAGACATAAACCAACCAAAAATACTGGACTACAGGCACATAAAATATTTGGCATGTTTTGTGCACGTAACTGTTCCGGACCATATGAGTATTTGGACCATACGCGTATGGTCATGACCATATGCGTATACTCATATGGTCCGACCATACGCGTATGGTCGGACCATATGAGTATAATACTCGTTTGGTTATAAACAGGCCGGACCATATGAGTATTTGGACCATATAGGTATATTTTTTTCAAATTACATTATAAAAGAGGGACGAAAGACACCAAAGGGACAGTCAAACTCATAAATCTAAAACAAACTGACAACGCCATGGCTAAAAATGAAAAAGACAAACAGAAAAACAATAGTACACATGACACAACATAGAAAACTAAAGAATAAACAACACGAACCCCAACAAAAACTAGGGGTGATCTCAGGTGCTCCGGAAGGGTATATTATGTTTCAATAATACAAAAACTTTATCTAAAAACATGACAATTTTTTAATTTTATAATCCAAAAACTTCGTAAAAATTGAATATTGATGCCATAGTTAGTTTTCATCGCTAGTTACATTCGTGCATGTACATGTAGGCTTGGTTGACATTCCAGTGGCGGATCCAGCCATTTTAAAAAGGGGGGTTCCCAACCCATAGTAAAGGGGGGTTCCAACTATATGCTCCCATTCAAATGCATTGATCAGCTAAAAAAAAAAGGGGGGGTTCCAACCCCCGGAACGCCCCCCCCCCCCCCTCCCCCCCTGGATCCGCCACTGTATTCACTTCCACACGGTATCATAGCTTTTTTGCATTTGCAAGAAATTTGTGCACGATCCTTTTCATTTACACATTTTGTTTGCGAGTGAAAAACAAGCCTTTCTTGCTGCTCCATACAGTGATACCGAGCTCTTTGGCCATTCCGATGTCTACGGTGTTTTTAAGAAGCTCTACATCTAAAATATCGTAAAATGACTGCAATACACCATCTTCACAACACAACTTAAATAAACTAATTGAATATTACTTTCCAGTGCAGTGACTTCTTATATAAATGTAACAGTTCATTAAGAAATTTTTGGAATTTAATTTTTTAGTCGACCTATTGCCATTTACTCGTAATAACAAATCGGTAATGACCATCGGTAATGACCATCGGTATAAAATCACTGGTATTAAAGAGATAATAGTAACTGCAATTACGATTATCCCAATATGGCGACGGTAGATATAGGTAAAATCTTTACACTCATTTTTCTTAAATGTAGCATGCTTTTGTCAATAGTTACTCAGCTGCAAGGTTTATCTATACCAGAACATCATATTTGAATCGTAAAGGTGCACTGGATTAGTCTAAGCGCTTTGAAAATTGCCGTCGAAAAATTCGGGATGATAATCGTAACTCGGAAAAAAAGATAATCGTAATTATGGTATTTAAAAATGGAAAGATAATCGTAACTGGAAAGTGTTTTATTGATATTGACACTTAAAACATATATCTAATAGCATATAATGAAGTTATGTCGATGAATTATTTACGAAACGTTCCAACATCTTATGACATTTCTTTTTATGCATATATTATTAACAGTTCTTAGGAAAACAGCTACATATGTGTATTAATTTATGTTTTTTGATTGAGTTAAGTCTGCCAATTGATATTTTAATGTGTGTTTTTCTATGTTGTGATGTTATGCTATTGTTTTTTTACACTAGTAATTTTGGGGCCCTTTATAGCTTGTTGTTCGGTGTGAGCCAAGGCTCCGTGTTGAAGGCCGTACATTGACCTATAATGGTTTACCTTTTTATAAATTGTTATTTGGATAGAGAGTTGCATGTCTCATTGGCACTCACACCACATCTTCCTATATCTACATACTAGTATATCATAAAATTTAGTTTTTTTAATAAATAATGCCGTTAATTTTCTCGTCTAAAGTGTTTTACATTGTCATTTCGAAGCCTTTTATAGCTGTCTATGCCGTATGGGCTTTGCTCATTGTTGAAGGCCGTACGGTGACCTATTTTTGTTAATAATAGCTGCTTCATTTTCCGTATCTTTAACAGGTACATGTACATATCAAAAGGTTCACCAGCTAATAGAAATTTATTATAGGATATGCATGTCACTTGATGGTCGCTGTATAACATCTCTTATATTATGTGATACCTCGAAAGCTTTTTATAGGGTATGGCATAGTGGCCTCTTAATAAAACTAAAAGCGTATGGTATTGATGGAAATCTGTATAAATGGTTTGAAAGTTATATTTCAAATAGAAAACAAAGCGTTTTCGTTTCAAATGCCTATTCGCCTTTTGATAATACTAATGCAGGAGTTCCGCAAGGCTCTGTATTAGGTCCCCTACTATTTCTTATTTATGAAAATGACATAGCTGATAATTTGACAAGTCTAACTCGATTGTTTTCTGATGATACATCTCTTTCTTATTCCAGCAATAACCCTTACACTATAGAGGATGTCTTAAACAGCGATTTAGAACAAATTTCAGTATGGTCTAAAGATTGGCTTATTAACTTTAACCCTAATAAGACAAAGGCTATGATATTCTCCTGCCATACTTCCCCAGATGATATTGAAATAAAATTTCAAAACCAATTAGTAGAATTTGTGTCCTGTCATAAACACTTAGGGATTACTTTTGATTCCAATGATAAATTCCATACACATATAGAAAATATTTTAAAGTGTGCAAGCACGAGATTAAATGTTCTTAAAAAATTGAAATATGTATTGAATAGAAATTATCTTGCTCGTATATATTTAACTTTTATAAGACCCGTTATGGAATATGCATGTGAGTTATGGGATGGTTGTACTCAACAAGAAGCCGACAATTTAGAACATGTTCAGTTAGAAGCAGGGAGGTTAGTAACTGGGTTGCCCGTGTTTGCTAGTCGGGAAGCTATATATTTTGAAACTGGCTGGCAATTGCTTGTGAACAGAAGAAAATCCAGAATGCTCAATATGTTCTATTCTATACATAATGAGACTGCCCCTGATTATCTCTGTGATTTAATGCCCCCGCTTGTTGGTCAAGTATCTAACTACGATTTGCGAAACAGTAATAATTATGTAGTACCCGGTTATAGACTAGACATAACTAGAAAATCCTTTTTCCCATCCACTACTTTTGAATGGAATAGCCTTCCCCCCGACATACGTACGTCCAAAACATAAATATTTTTAAACGAAAGATGAAGTCCAAATTGATATAGCCACCTTCCTATTTTAGTTGTGGGGATAGAAAATTAATATCATTCATACACGTTTGAGAAATATGTGCAGTTCTTTAAATTCAGATTTACATCATGTTAATATTAAACCCAGTCCCGCATGCAGCTGTGACCACCCTGTTGAGGATAGTATACACTATTTTTTACAGTGCGCTCTTCACAACGAAGCCAGAGAAATACGGTTTTCAAAATTAGAAAGTTATGCTATATCCATTGAGCTTCTTTTAGCTGGTGACGGTGACCTTTATTTTCAGCAAAACAAAGACATTTTGAGTCCGTACAATCTTATATCAGAATAACACAAAGATTTAAAGCAGTCAATTAACATTCTAAATTTCTACTTTACAACCTTTCACTTCAGTCTAGTTGTTTCATTATTATTCCTTATTATATTGGTTTTTTTTTTCTTTTTACTTTGTGTTTATATTTATATTGGGAGAGGACGTCTCTAATGTTGTTATAACTTGTGTCCAATCCCTTTTGGTACTTTTGCAAGTAAAATATGTTTAAACTAAAAGGTTATGCATATTGTTGTCAGCTATAAAAAGATATACAAGTTGAAATAATAGGACTTTTTTTTACTGGGAACTCACTTTAGTCCCATGACTGTATATATATAGGTAAATTTGTCCTAGATATTAACCTGTAAGTTTCTTCATTTATTTTTATATGCGTTTATGTCATCGTTAAACTTGACATTTGCATTTTTAACACACAAAATACCATTGAAATGCTGAAAGACACATTTATTATGTTTCAGTTACTATTATCCGATAAAGAAAATTACGATTATCAAAGAAGAAAAATACCATAGAGTTACGATTATCATACCGATTTTTTCAACGGCAATTTTCAAAGCGCTCAGACGATTCCAGTGCACCGTTACGATTCAAATATGATGTAATGGTATAGATAAACCTTGCAGCTGAGTAACTATTGACAAAAGCATGCTACATTTAAGAAAAATGAGTGTAAAGATTTTACCTATATCTACCGTCGCCATATTGGGATAATCGTAATTGCAGTTACTATTATCTCTTTAATACCAGTGATAAAATGTGTTTACTATAAATTTGACCATTAAGTAAAATTAACTATGTGAAACTACTTATTTTTATTTAGCTTATCTTTTTATTATACTATAATAATAAAATTACCTACATGATAGCGTCTTTTTAATGAACGGTCATACCATACGCAGAGTTTAGAAGTATTTAAAAAAGTAAACTGTAACAGAGTGTTAATTACCCCGACCATACGCGTACGGTCGGACCATATGAGTATATACCCATATGGTCATGACCATACGCGTATGGTCCAAATACTTATATGGCCCGGAACATAACCATTTGGAACAGTTGTGTAACAGCATAACATAAAAGCATAATGCCAATTTATTTTGTATATGTTTCACTGCATGTGTAAAACTATAAATGTGTTGAAAAATATCTAACAATGCATGGACAAAACAGTTGGCTTTACTTCTTTATTTTGTCCATTGTTGAAGACTGATTGTTGCCCTCGTTGTCGTTTTGTTTCTTTGTCGTTGGGTCCTCATTGAGTACACAGGCAAATTTCACTCACATCAATTTCACGTGAATTTAAATTCATGTGAATCTCACGTGAAATTCACATCAATTTCACCTCAAACGAGCTTATACGTGAAACTCACGTGAAAACAATTTTTGTGAGTTTCACGTGATTCTCATGTGAAACTCATGTGAATTTCACATGAAAATCACGTAAAAATTTTCATGTGAAATTCACATGAATTTTTAAAATAGAGTAATTCAAATAACATATAAATTTTCAAATTTAATTAAAATCATGAAAAATATCAATTTTTTTTTTGGAAATTTTCACGTGAGTTTCATGTTTAAGCTCGATTGAGGTGAATCTCACGTGAAATTTTTCATGTGAATTTCACGTGAGATTGATGTGAAATTCATGTGAGCTAATTTTGCCTGTGTATACTCACATGTCATTTGTCTATATGAATATGAATGAAATTCGTCAACGAAAATCGACTAAATTAGTTTCTATCAAGATAAATATCATTATGCAAGTTATCTATTTTGGATTGAAGAAAATAGCTACGGAAAGCGTGTATTACTGTTTGAAAAAAAACATACAAATCAGAACATCATGCATCGTTTATTTCGTATTAGAAAATTTCAAAATCAATCAATGTCCTATGCATGTACATGTATTAGTGAAAGTACAGTCATTTTTTATTTCATTAGTTATAAATATAAAACATCAATTAGAGAAGACGTCGTTTTGGCAATACATGAAGCCACGTTGGATGTCGATTAGAGGATAAAAAAATTAGACGTCGATTAGAGGACCAAAATATTGGACGTAGATTAGAGGATCAAAATATTGGACGTCGATTTGAGAATGTGACGTCAGATTCGGTCGTCGATTAGAGGAACGGACGTCGATTAGAGACCGGACGTCGATCTGAGTCTTACATATATATCTGAAAAGTTAGATTAAATGGTGTTTGAAATTGCCTGATGTTTTGTCGATGGGGGGACACATATTCGCCGTTTTTATACATCCAATGAAACCCAAATATTAAACTGCAGCTTTAAACAATATTTTTCAAATCAATTTCATTATAGATGGCAATAACAGACATTTTAAAGGTGTACAGAACTGAAATTTAGGGCAATCAGTCAAAGATTTACTAAGAAATACTTCTTTGAAATCGTGTTTTTCATTCAGGAAATTGGCCGAAAATCGTTGTCCGTTTTTCGGTCCTTTGCGGTAAGTGCCGCAATTTTGTTGTAGTTTAAAAAATAATCATATTTGTTATAAAAATGTAAGTTATTTCTTCCATTTCAGCCATCTTATGAAGTATTTACACCTCAAAATTATAAAACGTCGAAATTGTGTCCCCGGCGAATATGCGCACCCTAGGTTATCGGAATAAACTTACATAAACTTTACATAATCGACTAGTAATGCATTTTGAGACTTGTTATATGTATATACATTGTAGAAAATAAAAAATATAGAAAATTTAATAATAAGACCTTTTTTACATTGGGGCCCAAAAAAGGGGGGTCCATGTGTGAATGAGACACATCACAAAATTTCGCCGAACGATTGATTGGTTGTGACCTTGTTGGGTATTTTAAAAATAGCTTTCCTTTCAGTTTCTGTAAACATATCTAATTATAACTCAGTGTTCCCAAAAGTTTAATTCAAAATTCCATCTATGCTTATAGTAAATAATTTCTGGGTTAACTGAATTTTCTGAAAATGGATCGACCTTCACCCTATTAGGGGATTTCCGTTTATAAAAGCTTTTCATTGGCTGTACATATCTTATTGGTCTTAAAATAGAATTTTGCCTTTACTGAAAGTTTGTATTGACAAGAAAGTGTAGACATTATAAAAATTCCACACCATCATACTTGATAGCATAAACGAAGAGTTGTAGCTGATGCTTTAAAAGTCACAGAGAACGTAAGTAATGACATTAATGTTAATAATTATTGTTGATATTGAAGTTACAAGTTTTATATCCGAACACTCAGCCGAACATGATCATGATCACGATCAAAGTACTACAGTACTGTCAGTTTAGTCAATAGTACATGTATGAATTGTTTATTTTTTTGGTCACATGAGACCTACCAATTACTCATCAATGTGAAACTAGGTTTTCTAAAAGGGGGGGTCTCAAATTTGACAATATTTGGAGTAACTTGCATAAACCAAGTTGTATATAGATCCATTATAGGGACTGTTGCAGTCCAATAGGGCTGTCCCTTTCCTTAATCTGCCTCTGACAAGGATGCCAACAAAAACTTTGAGCATACTTACAAGAGTATAATGGTCCAAAACATTCAGTAAACAGAAAAGGGGGGATATAAGGATAGACAATAAAGACATGCAGATCGACTTTCTCCTCAATTTTTTAAATACTGTGGCATACATGTTCATGAATGATTATATATCAAGTTATTTGTGCTTACTGCTAGATCATTATCAATTAGATCTTATGACTTTCAGATAACCATGGCTAAACCAAGTCAGTTAGACTTAGTGTCTGGACTCTGTAAGAATAAAGAGTTTAGATCCCAATGGGAATGCTTGTATAATTCAACAATGATGTATGTTAGAATCCATTGTAAAGATCTATTTAGTGATAATATATGGTATGTATTTATACATAATAAGATAAGTACAAATATTTTTGAATATAGTCTGTAATGATCAGTTTCAAGATATAGCCTTACATTATACTTCCAGTATAGTTTCAAATATTGAAGTACAAAAAATGTATGCTTGTTTGTACCATAAATAGAACAGTAGTTTAAACCTGTCTCATTTACATACATAACAGTTGTGCCATGCTATTGAATAACTCAAATATTGGATGATTTTTAGTTTGCTGTGAACATGGTGGAACCCAATTATTTTTCACTTATGACTTTTTCACTCTTAATCATACAATATTTACCTAGTGGTATGTAATTGTCATGTCAGTGTGCTGTTCTCGGAGTATCTGTTGGCTGAACTATTATTTTACAATTATTTTGTCCATCAAAAATATCTTTGCAATAAAATCAAACAAAGAAATCTGTAAAATTCTGTGTCCTCACAAAGCCAAATTTATTTTCAATGAATCTTTTCATGAACATTTTATTATCTGATTATAGGAACTGGGAATGAAATACCACAAATCAACTCTCAAGTTTATACAGTTATTTCTAAGTAGTCTGATGAGATTATATATTTTTAGGCAAGATGTTGTAAAATACCAAGTGGATGGTCAAATTGAAGTGATCCAGAAATATTCTGAGGAACTTCTGAATGAAGTTGTCAAATATTTTGATGAAAAAATTCGAACATGTGAAGGAGGACTGTGTATGGTCTCTGAAAAAATGCAATATATTGTCACTAGAGATGAATTGAAGGTAAAGTTATTTCTTCAAGAATAGATGTTGTTCAACTGATAGGTTATTGAAGTTTGAAATATCAAATAAAATATCATAAATGTAATCCAACCATTTAAACAGTGGCTTAATAGTTTATTTTAAAAAAGATAAAAGGATGAAATTAATCTAATGCTATACATCATGATAATCCGATACAATAGAAACTTTTTCTTCAGAGGTTGCTGTCATTTTTATGCCCCTGCAGTAGTGGAGGGGGCATTAAGTTTTACCCTTTTGCATCTGTAGGTCAGTACTTCCAGTAAGTGGTTTCCGTTCTCTAACTTTAATATGCCTCAACCAAATAATATGAAACTTATACACAATGCTAATTACCACAAAAAAACAGATCAAGTTTGAAATTTGTTGACGTCACTTTTATTGTCCTAGAGTTATGTTGACAAATGAAAATATTGCTGAATTTTTTGTTTCTGTTCTCATAATTAAGTTTGCCTCAACTTAGTGTTAGAATTTCTGCTCTTTTTGAACAATGTTGATTAAAGTGTTCTCAGTGTTTCTAATTTTGATAATTACAGTTGCCATCCTGACGCCCATGGAAATGGCTACTTTACACATGCTTTTCTAAATGCAATACAAAATAAAGTACAGTTTACTTTACTGATAATTATTTGTATGCATATATTTAGATTTTATATTTATATATAGAAGTCTATAAAAAGTACCAACCAGCAAATATATTTATAAAGTTTAATTTATTTTTAGAAAAAGTATGGGAATGAGCCATACCGATTTATTGAAACTTTGGTCACCTGTCTGAAGGAGGAAGAGGTGTTGATTGATCATTATACAAAGGTAATATAATTGGTTGTAAATATTAATTTACTTGGTTAAACATGTTAAATGCAATTTGATCTTTGTAAATATCAAAATATTTTAAATCTAAACTTCAGAATTCTTTTTTTGACATACATTTTGTCTGGTTTAGATATAACTTTCAGTCAGAAAGAGCTATCAATAGACCTTTGAGAACAATAAACTAACTTCAAACTTTAATTGAATTAAATTCAAATCTTTATTTCATAATGTCTTTAATGACAAAATTTGACACGATCATTCACACTATTATACCAGTCTTTCTAGCTCCACTCACTCTGATTAAGATTTTGGTCTTTGTTTATGTGTGTATGTGAAGGAGGATAAGGTAATAGTTTCTTTCTTAAAACATTTTGAAATCTGTACCAACCCTACAGTATCAATTAATTAAATTTGTATGCAGATTCATTATATAACCTATATATCAGTGCTGATAAAAAGAGAGTACAAGAAATAACCTCATTTAGACACATCTAAAAAGTAATTGTTCTTTCAGATTTTTATGTCCCTGCTACAAAGTTCTCAGAAGTTGTACCCTTATATATCATTCCGTCATTTCGTAATGAATAGTTATACACGTAACAGACTCTTTTTCTAAACGTCTTCAAATATTTTGCTGAATTTCAGTTTGTGAGTCTACTATGATGAGTAACAGGACAAGTTTACATTCGGTTCTGCTCAAAACATTATAGGAATTAGTTGAATCATGGATTTTGAATTCTGGAAAATTGATAAGAAATGATCGTTGAAAAATAGCCCAATTTATGAGAGTTAGTTACCTCATACTGAAATATTAGTAAAAGTAAAATTAACCGTAGCCATACTGATGGATTACCCCCTCTTGTTTTGTTAGTTCTTATCACAAATTTTTTATCATTTTTCCAGAATTCCAGAAATTTTATCAAATTCTAATACTTCCTTGTTTCCATTGATTTTTCCTGAAATTACAGACTCATGAATTTTGTGAAAATAACAGTTATACCAACTTTCATTCTCCAATTTCCTTTTCCATAAAAGGCTTCAAGCTTTTTATTGCGAGCAGAGCCATGTTGTTCGCGCACATCTCCTTTCAGAAATGAATTCTAAAATTTGGAGTGTTTGACTCCTTAAAACAAGACATTAATTTGTAGGGTTCTTTACATTGTTCATTAATCACATCTTTCATGAATAGATCTGTAAATGGTCATTTTAAAGTATGTGGGCACCCCCCAAACAAGATTCAGGCTTTACATCATTATTAGATACATTTTTTTTCTGTGAATAGTCTTCTAATTTAGAATAACTTTTGACTCTCTACTATTTTTTGTATGATTCTAATCATAATCAATTATGCATCTGTTTTTTACATTGTACTTCAGCCAAATGAAGAGGAGCTCAAGAAGGAAAATATAACTCGAACTATAAAACTCTTGGAAGAATCTGAAACATTTGAACGGGTAATAACTGAAATTTTTTGTACTTTGAATGAGAGTTACATGTATAATAAATGCATTTAGATAATTTTTCTTTCAATTTTAATCAATTCTGGCATGGCAGTGTTACACGATTGATGAAAATAGATAGAACTTTTTCTGCCGATAGTAATAGAAGAATTACAAGTTGGATCTATAGTTTTATGAACATCTAACGATTACTTTAGAGCTTAGTTAAAACAAATATGTTTATCTATAAATTTCAGTTTTTTCTGAATGTATTTCTCTTTAGTTTTTGTACTGACATAACAGCGTTGCCTTTTTTTGCTTGTTGCATTTAAAAAAATACTGTTAATCCTGATTTAAGTTACAAAAAACAATTTAAGAATTCAAGTATATTACATGTACTTGAATAGTTGCGGTTGTCTATATATATTCTAAGTTCATTTTCACATGTTTTTTAATTTTTTTACAGAACCTTGAAAAAAAGGTCAAAAACTTTAATTCTTTGTTGGAAGAAGAAAAACAGAAGAATAAAGAACTTGGCAAGAAAGAAAAGGATAAACAGGGTATATATGGATTTTGATATTTTGCTGATCTGCCATATTAAATCAACAGTGTTGACTTTTGCTACATAAAATTGAGAATGGAAATGGGGAATGTGTCAAGAGCCAACAACCCGACCATAGAACAAACAACAGCAGGAGGTCACCAATAGGTCTTCAATGCAGCAAGAAATTCCCGCACCTGTAGGTGTCCTTCAGCGGGCCCCTAATCAAATATATATACTAGTTCAGTGATATGTATTTGAACACCATATTTTTAAGGCAGTTTCTGTTTTCTTTACATTGTATAAACACCATATAACTGTGGATTCGTGGAATACCAATCTTCAATGATTTTGTTGGTAAATGTAAACATCAAATTTAGATGTTCAACGAATGCTAATTATCTATAGCTTTTTTTGCAGATATATACATATATATATATGTAAGTGCCTATAAATAGCAACACATGACATACAAATCTATTGGAGTGTGGATTAATCAGTACAGAGATTAATTCAATTACAAAAATGAAATTATAGATTGCCTAACAATGTAATTTAAACACACTATTTAGTATGTAAATATAAGAATGTTTAAATTATTTACAAAATGATGAAAATAAACGCAATATTTCGCTAGACCAACTAGCTTTATCAAGCGTGCATCTATCTAGGTGAAATCAGATGTAGATGATAAGAAACTTTTGCAGCTCAACGTCTATGTTGCACTGAACTGCCTTTAGAATAAGAAAATTTTGCAGCTCAATGTCTATGAGCTCTTGCATTTAGCTGCTTTGAAAATAAGAAAATTTTGCAGCTCAATGTACATGTTGCATTTGGTAGTTGAAGTTAGCAACGTCCATTGGCCAATATTACGGGATAAAAAGGACGATGCTTTGTTTAAAATTATTCTTTATCTTTTCTGTATCTTTTTTCGTCTTTTTCGTTAAGACCATCAGGTTCTAAAGTGTGGAGTTGGTGGATCCAAAAGTTTCCTCTTCTCCTTCTCGCCGTGGTGTCCCACTCTGTGTTGACTTCTATAATTTGGAAAGTGACATTATCAAAAGGATGTTTCGTTGAACGAAGATGTCTTGTAAGAGGACAGTTTTTGTTGGTTTTGTACGATGAACGATGGTTATTGAGCCGAATATTAAATTTGTCCATTGTTTCTCCCACATACTGAATGCCACAAGTGTCACATGTTAATATATAAATTGAGTTCTCCATTTTACAGTTGGAATTAGAGTAGATGGTATAATTTTGTTTAGTAACGGAGCTGATGAAAGAACTGCTTGTATTGGCAGCTTTACAACACAAACAATTCCTTCGACCACATTGTTTGTAGCAACCGTGCGATGGATTAGGCTGCTTTGCTAATACAGATGTCACTAATTTGTCACGGATGTTTTTAGGTCTTCTGAAGGCCATGACTGGTGGTGATGAAAATACTTTTTTTAGATTTAAATCATTTTCTATAATTTTCCAATGCTTCTGAACAATGGATGACACATTTTTAAAATCAGGATGGTAAGTGAGTACAAGGGGTGTTCTGTTAGCTGCTTTATTCTTATCTTTGTACTCAAGAAGTTCTTGGCGACTAGTTTTGTTTGCTCTTTCGAAAGCGCTATCAATGATGTTGTTATTGTATCCTCGAACAACTAGATGTTTACGAAGTTGTCCAAGTCTAGCATTTTTCGTATTTTCTGTAGAGCATATTCTCTTGATTCGCAATGCCTGGCTGAATGGGATACCACGGGAGCAGTGTTTAGGATGGCAACTTTTAGGAGAAAGGAATTGATGTTTGTCCGTTTGTTTGGTATGGAGGTCCGTTATAATGGTTCCGTTCTTGATGTAACTCGTAGTATCAATGAAGTTTATTTTCTCCATAGATGATTCACATGTAAATTTTATTGAATGGTGGAAAGAGTTACAGTGTTCTAGAAATTCATTAAGATGTTCTTGTGAATCTGTCCATTTGAAATCAATATCATCAATGAATCGGAACCATGATAAGGGCTGATATGGAGCACTAGCCAAGAGGCGTTTTTCAAGTTGGCTCATAAATATGTTGGCATATGACGGGGCCATTTTTGTGCCCATACTAGTACCGTCTATCTGGAGATAGTGTTTTTCATTGAAAGAGAAGTTGTTATTCTCCAGTACTAGTTTCAGAAGTGTAACAAGGCACTCAGTAGGAGGATTTTTATGCCCCACCTACGATAGTAGAGGGGCATTATGTTTTCTGGTCTGTGCGTCCGTTCGTCCGTCCGTCTGTTCGTCCGTCCGTTCGTTCGTCCGTCTGTCCCGCTTCAGGTTAAAGTTTTTGGTTGAGGTAGTTTTTGATGAAGTTGAAGTCCAATCGACTTCAAACTTGGTACACATGTTCCCTATGATATGATCTTTCTAATTTTAATGCCAAATTAGAGATTTTACCCCAATTTCACGGTCCACTGAACATAGAAAATGATAGTGCGAGTGGGGCATTCGTGTACTGAGGACACATTCTTGTTTTCACTACGAGTGTTCCATGCCTCTTCACACGCTGCTATTCCTTCGTCTTGTGGAATGTTGGTATATAAAGAAGACACGTCCATGGATGCAAGTATAGTATTGCTTGGTAAAGGATTGATGCTTTCCATTTTCTTGAGATAATCAGTTGTATCTTGAATGAATGAGGGTAGTTCTTTCACATGAGGTCTTAGATGATGGTCTACAAATTCTGATATCTATTCAGTTGGATGACTATTCGCTGACACAATTGGTCGACCTGGAAAGCCTCAATCCTTTACCAAGCAATACTATACTTGCATCCATGGACGTGTCTTCTTTATATACCAACATTCCACAAGACGAAGGAATTGCAACTCTTTCCACCAGTCAATACATATGAATCATCTATGGAGAAAATAAACTTCCTTGATACTACGAGTTACATCAAAAACGGAACCATTATAACGGACCTCCATACCAAACAAACGGACAAACATCAATTCCTTTCTCCTAACAGTTGCCATCCTAAACACTGCTCCCGTGGTATCCCATTCAGCCAGGCATTGCGAATCAAGAGAATATGCTCTACTGAAAATACAAAAATGCTAGACTTGGTCAACTTCGTAAACATCTAGTTGTTCGAGGATACAATAACAACATCATTGATAGCGCTTTCGAAAGAGCAAACAAAACTAGTCGCCAAGAACTTCTTGAGTACAAAGATAAGAATAAAGCAGCTAACAGAACACCCCTTGTACTCACTTACCATCCTGATTTTAAAAATGTGTCATCCATTGTTCAGAAGCATTGGAAAATTATAGAAAATGATTTAAATCTAAAAAAAGTATTTTCATCACCACCAGTAATGGCCTTCAGAAGACCTAAAAACATCCGTGACAAATTAGTGACATCTGTATTAGCAAAGCAGCCTAATCCATTGCCCGATTGCTACAAACAATGTGGTCGAAGGAATTGTTTGTGTTGTAAAGCTGCCAATACAAGCAGTTCTTTCATCAGCTCCGTTACTAAACAAAATTATACCATCGACTCTAATTCCAACTGTAAAATGGAGAATTCAATTTATATATTAACATGTGACACTTGTGGCATTCAGTATGTGGGAGAAACAATGGACAAATTTAATATTCGGCTCAATAACCATCGTTCATCGTACAAAACCAACAAAAACTGTCCTCTTACAAGACATCTTGGTTCAACGAAACATCCTTTTGATAATGTCACTTTCCAAATTATAGAAGTCAACACAGAGTGGGACACCACGGCGAGAAGGAGAAGAGAAAACTTTTGGATCCACCAACTCCACACTTTAGAACCTGATGGTCTTAAAGAAAAAGAAGAAAAAAGATACAGAAAAGATAAAGAATAATTTTAAACAAAGCATCGTCCTTTTTATCCCGTAATATTGGCCAATGGACGTTGCTTACTTCAACTACCAATCCAAGTGCAACATGTACATTGAGCTGCAAAATTTTCTTATTTTCAAAGCAGCTAAATGCAAGAGCTCATAGACATTGAGCTGCAAAATTTTCTTATTTTAAAGGCAGTTCAGTGCAACATAGACGTTGAGCTGCAAAAGTTTCTTATCATCTACATCCGATTTCACCTGGATAGATGCACGCTTGATAAAGCTAGTTGGTCTAGCGAAATATTGCGTTTATTTTCATCATTTTGTAAATAATTTAAACATTCTTATATTTACATACTAAATAGTGTGTTAAAATTACATTGTTAGGCAATCTATATATATATATGTATATATATATATAGCAAAAAGGGGCTTTTACCTAGATTTCGTGGCTTACGAAAAGTTTCAGTTATGTTTAAAGTTAGTTCACAATGTTTTTTCCTTCTTAGATACATTACTTTCTTGCTATGATATGACTTGAATGATATTTTTTTTCGTTTCAAATATTGACTTATGATTGCTTAGCATTTCAAAGAGGATGTATTCTAAAATATGTAAGTTTTTTTTATTTAACAGAAGCACAGAACATGCCAGAATCATCAAGACGAAAGAATGGCGTCAATTCTGGTAATATTTTGGACAAGTTAAATAATGATATGCTTGGGATACAGAGAAGATTAGTTGAGATTGAACGGGAAACGGACAGGGCTAAACATGTAAGTTCTAATATTGTAATTTATACTTATTATACCACCTCTAAGAACATGGGTACTGGTTTATGTCTTCCATTCTGTTATTCTTGTGTCCTTCTGTCTGTCCATCCTCTAAAGTTTGGATTGAAATTTTCTCTGAATCTACAGACCAGAGATTCTTGAAATTTGGTATCAAACTTAATGTGACCATGCTTTAGTGTGATTCATTTTTAGTTTCATTGCTAGTACTTATGCTGTTATCTGAATACTAGTGTAAATTCTTATACATAATGACCATGTATGAAATTTTGATCCCAATTTTTTGATGAACTACAAGTCATAATTATAGGCAATATAGGAAAGGTGTACTGACATAAGAAGTCTCTAAACACATTAACTCCAAATGGAGCTTTCGTTAGTAGAAGCCATATTAACTATGTGTAACACCAGGCACTGTTAATTATGTGTATTGGTATATATACTATATTTTTATGCTTTTACAAGTCATAATTATACCCTGAAATTTGGTATCATCATTCATCACAAAATTACTTGATTGTTTTTTTAATAAATGTATGAATATTATATATGGATATGCGAATAGCACATTTTAAAGATGATTTAGAAATAATTAAAAAGTTCATAATACTTCTATTTCTAGAATAAGAAACAAACTTCATATACATTTTGTACTTGCGAAACAGTTTGTGTTTGTACTGATTAGCACTGCAGCCAACAGTAATAATAATAATAAATAATAATAAATAGTACAAATGCTAAAGTTATGAAGACTTCAGAAATTTTACATGAATTAATGATGCTAGTACTTGATACATGTGCCTTTTATTGCCAAAAACAGCCCATATTTGTGTAACATAAAATATTTCATTATTTACTGTATTGGTTTTGGTATTCATTTACATCAAAAGTTTAATCTGTATAAATGTGTGAAACCATTGATAAGAGTTATGATTTTTTTTTCAAGGCAATCAAAGATGCTTTAAGAGATTTTCTTACCAGAGGAACAGAATTAAAGAAAACATTTTTAGAAGTGATTACTAAATGGAAGAAACAATCAAAGTCCAAATATGTAGCACTAGTTGAGACTGACTACCCACTCAAAGAAATGGAAGATAGGTAAGTACAATCAGTGAAAAAAAACAAGCAATCTGATCTTTTCATTTAAGAATTGAATCATTCTTTTTGAAAATTCATTGTGGTGTAATAGTGTTGACCGAAATACATTTTGTATGAAGCGCAGTTAACACTTTTACAACCCTATGAAATTACAAAAAGAAGTATTCAATATTTATAATTACATTTTTAAGCTAGGATCATGAAAACATGATTTCTATCAAGATTTGATTTGATCTACCTGTGAACTTTATTGTGGAACCTTGTGTCATCATGAATGATAAATTTTATTGTGTAATGAATGTCAATTTCAGAAGGACCTGAGATTGCTGTTAGCCAATCAAAATAACGTATATAATGAAACATATATGCTATGTAATTATTTATAAAACAAAATGCATTGCAGAGTCAGCTACTAGACACAACTTTTAATTAATTATGATGATTTTTAACCGGATTTGTTGTCATTTACTCATGAGCCGTTCAACCAAAGCTTTTAAAATTTTAATATGTTGTTACTGACAACAAAATGAAGGTCAAGTTTAATAATGACGATTTAGACTTTTACTGTTCAGGAGTTATGGTTCTTGAAAGATTGAAAAATGGTGTTTCCAGTCGTGTCCGTGCATTTACACATGAACTGTTCAACCAAAGCTTCTCAAATTTTGATATGTTGTTACTGATGACAAAATGGAGGTCAAGTTTAATAATGTCGATTTTGACTCTTACCATTCAGGAGTTATGGTTCTTGAAAGATCGAAAAATGGCATTTCCATTTATGTTGTTGCATTTACTCATGAACCATTCAACCTAAGCTTTTCAAATTTTAATATGTTGATACTGATGACAAAATGGAGGTCAAATTTGATATTGATGATTTTCACTTTTGTTAATAAATCCGGTTTGCTGTCATTGTGACAGCCTCTTGTTTTGTTTTAAATTGGTTCCTCTTTTCAATAGTTTATTTATGGGGAAAAATTGCCTAGGTGTTTCTTTGATTTATTTGTTTTGGGTTTATCTCCCTTTATCATTTTAATAATTTTTATACAGTTGTAAATTCAGAAATAATGGTGTGAATTTAATATTGCGATATAAGAAAAATTTACATACAGATCTATGGTTTAGTTATCAAAATGGGAGTTCTTAATATTGCAATACTCACCGAGTCGCATTATTGGCATTAATTAAAATCTTGCAATAATTTCTGAATTTACAGTATTTTAAGTTAATTACCTTTCATTATCTTGCATGGGTAAAGAGACTTTGAGCATCTTTTAAACTGTTTTCATACAATGAAACTTTTGAATGATTGAACAAGCCCTGCTTTTTACTTGACTGATATGTTTTTTCACAACTTACAGCTGTGTCGTAATCTTAATTACTGTATTCAAATAACTTTAAGACATATGCATTGCTGATAATTGTAGGTGTAAGAAGTATGGAAAGCTGCTGTACAATACTCTTGAATTTATCCAGGCAGATTTACTTGTACTTTCTAATTGTAAATGGGATATGGAGATAGATGTTGACCTACAAGACATCATCAATAACCTGTGCAAACTGTTTGAAGAAATCTGTCAAAGGTATCACTATATATTAGAACACTAGTATTATTCTTCAAGAACAAAAAAACACTTTCCAGAACTTATAAAGTATACCTGTCCAATGAGGGGGGATAGGAGGGGTCCTGATCCCGAAATCCTGTGCTTAAAAACACGAAATCATAAGGTCCCAAATTAAATAAATTTAAATCCTGACATCCCGACATTCGGAAAAAGAATTCCCAGATCCCTAAAGGGTCAATCCCGAAATCTCGAGCTTAAAAACACCTAACCCCGGAGTCCCGTTAAAGGTCCTTTCCCTCCTTTCCAGTGTGGAAGAAGCAGGTATCTTTTAATTTTCCTTTTTGCCTATTAACCCCTAGTGACAAAATGATGTAAAAGGTTAGTAATTACCTGAGGTAACTTGACAGCTTAAACAATCAGACAATCTTATACCTGATAGCAAGCTATAAAAGCATTGTAATATGACAAATGTAAAACAATACAAGAAATCTAATGGCATGAATGAAAATAGTGTTCATCAATTAAAATACATCACACACCTATTATCATCTGTCAAAACACAGAAATATAGGATTAAGAAATTGTACATCCTTCTCTTCTTTTGGTTGTCCTATAGAAAAAAGGAGACAATCATTTCCACTGCTTTTTTGTAGCACATTTCTGGTTACTGAACAAACCCGTCACCTCATAAAGGTAGAACTTGGGTCAAAAAAGAGGACAAAGGATGCTGCAGATGATGAAGAAACTAAGCCAGGAAAAACTTTCAAGTGCCCAAAATTTACTGCTACTGTCAGGTATTATAAACTGATTTATTTTTACAAATTTTTAGGTTTTCTGCAGATTGATAATTGAAATATTTAGACAATTAGATTGATTTTCACGCTTGAGCTGCTATTTTACCTATGACAACTTTGTTTATTTCATTGACAATGGGCATGTGCGCCTATTAGTTTCTAGCGATAATTTTTCATATCACTCTACTGTGCTGAAATTTTCAGTCTGACATTAAGATCAAAGGAAAATTCGTAAAATAGCAATAATGTTAGATATTAGCTCATAGTCACAATATGAACTTTTTTTTACCCCAGAGCACAGGGAAAAATTTAAAAAAAATATTCCTGCTGTGTCAAGCAGTGGATATTTTGAAATGTTAGTATGGTAATAAGCTTATAATGGTTGATTGGATTGTACTTGTGTGTTTTTCTTAATAGGAACATTTGTTTCTTTGTTATACCAATGAACAGAAAATGGACTTGATCAGGTAGGGTCTAACTTATTAAAGACAGATTGAACTTTATGACCTTGATAAAAAGTCCAGAGTTATTTAGGCTAGGTCAAACATTTTTGATCAAAATTGGCAATGATTGTTTAAAGTAACTACTGAACAGTAGCTATTAATTGCTGAATTTCCTCTTATAGATTAATAGCTACAGAAAGTTTGGTTGGACGTCAGAAAGTTACAGCTCACTTCTGTCATGAAGATTCTTTGAATGATATTCATCAACGAAATGCTTGGGAAGAATTACCAGAGAAGAGTTTCCCATTGCTTAACAAGGGAAATTCTAGAACAATGCCATTTGGACAGCAGGGATATGCTACATTCAGGAACTTGGAGTTGACTGACTTCAAGAGGGATCAGGATAAACATGTCTGTGAAGAGAAATACAGAATTGTTTTTGTAACGGAACAGATTGTTGCGGGTAAAAAAATTGTATTTAGGGTAAGTTGAAATCTCAATAATATGAAATTTTTGTTTTGCCATAATTTGATCATAGGCATCTGTTTACTTTTGAATGGCCATTCCATCACTTGAAATCATTTTAAAAAAGTTTTATTTGTATATTGTGTGTGTCAAATTTATCATAAATTAGGTGGTTTAATTTAGTTGTTTTACAATTCTATAAAAAGTCAGCTTCAGTTAAAGAGAAGATTTAATAGAAATACTGTCTTTTTATATTTAAACTTGCCACAAGTAAAAAGATTTAAGAATTATAAATAATGTTTCAAAGGAGAGGGTGTTTCTCAGCTGAAATGAGATGTAGCAGAAAACATTCTTAAGTTTGAAAGTCCATTGATATTCTGTTAATTGCTTTTTTCCTAGGTCTCTTTTTATATGATTGAGTAAAAGTAGCCTGATATGAAAAACTTTTGCAAAATGAGAACATCTTA
Organism: Mytilus edulis; assembly: GCF_963676685.1. Taxonomy (NCBI): domain Eukaryota; kingdom Metazoa; phylum Mollusca; class Bivalvia; order Mytilida; family Mytilidae; genus Mytilus; species Mytilus edulis. Next base: position 62,400,845 of record NC_092345.1, read on the forward strand.
TTATTAAGCATCAAATCATCCTGATTCTACAAATATTGTGAAATAAATTAAACAGAGGTTATCAAAGATCACCAATCAGCAAAAAGTGCCCTGAATGATAAAAAACGTTTGAAAATTAACTAAAGATAACTACTCAATCATGAGGTTCTTGATTTGTAACAGACATTAACATATGGCTGGATTAAAGAGTTTTTTTTTTTTTAGATCACAATCCTCTCACGTTTAAATCTTAATAAACAATAATGATGATAATGATAAGGGTTATTTAGTTAGCTTTAAAACTAATCTTCACTGAGACCTTCATGAAATACATTAAAATATAACAAAGAAAGAATAACAAAATAATCAATTAACGCATGTAAGAAAATGAAAAGAGAAATTTTTACGAAATATACAATTTTCAAACACTTAATCATAATGCATGTAATGACAAAGGGTTGAAAATGAATATGCAATAAAAAGAAATAATATACATAATGCACTAATTTCAATGATACCAGTTTAAAAGAATAAACTGAAGTACAAGCACAACCATAATAAACAATACATTTGCATTGATATTTCAGGCCTTACAATACTATCTATGAATCAAACTATCTTTAAAAGAATTGTCTCAGTTATTTAGTACCATAATCTACAAATTGAATTTATGCCCATGTCATCATGGAAGAGGGCATTAAGTGTTACCCTTTGTCTGTCCATAAGCACATCCAAACTTTAGTTTCCAATGTAAACCAATTTTAACTGCCCATGAGTTATGCCCCTTTACAAATAAATAAAAGCTGACTTGTCGTTTCCATTCTTTTGCTTATGCTTCAACTAAATTTTATGAAGCTTATACATAACACATGCCATAAAACTCGGATCCAGTGTGAACTTGCATCTCTTTTACTTTCTTGAGTTTTGTCCCTTTACAGAATTTCATCCAAGCAGGAGATTCATACACATTCTCCATTTATTTTTATCTGATATGTTTTCTTTTCTTCAGACCATATCATTACCAATAATCATAACAACTGGAGCCAGCCAAGGATCAAATGCCCATGGTTCTTTGTTGTGGCAGTGTTTTAGTGTTGAAGATCTGGTATGTAAATTAAAAGTAGATACATTTTAAATTTATAGAAAATTTCAAAACGCTTGAATGATGATATACTTCAAACATTCATCAATATTTATCCCCCCCTTTTTACAAATGGAAAAAAATGCTGAACTTTTCTCTTCCCTTGTCTAACTTTAGTTTGCCTCAACCAAATGTTATGAAAACTTATACGCAATGCTCATTACCACGAAACACAGATAAAGTTTGAATTTTGGTGGTGTCAATGTTAACATTCTAGAGTTATGCCCCTTTATAAATGAAAATTGCTGTAATATTTGTTTCTGTTCTGATATCATTCAAATGCAATAATTTAAAAGGTTACCATATAAGAAATGTTAAAAATCAATGTTGCATTTGAATATATCATTTTATTAAAAGCTGTCAAGATAAAAAAGTATCTTATATCATAAATTGCAGATGGATTTTCCTCTGACCAGTCCGTCTGTCTTGCCTTGGTCTACTGTGTCAGCTATGCTGAACAGCAAATTCAAAACTTTAGATGGAAGAGATTTAAGACAAGATGAACTTATGCATCTAGCATCAAGGCTTTCAGGTTGGTATTTTTATGTTCATATTTTCATACTTATTTTCATGCATTTATGGTTATTGTCACAAATTGAATATCTTTCAAGATTTTGTTGAAAATTTTCCTTCACTACTTGTAGGGCTTAAATTAAAATATTGTTTGTTTGCAGTTTACCGACCGACCCTTGAAAATCCTCCCGAGTGTGAAAATTTTATTGCTTTTAATTTGAAGAAATTTTTTTTAATACTTCTATTGACGCGATCCGGAACTTTGGGTCCTTTCCGGAAATGATATAAAGACAATTACGCATTTCAAGTTAGGTTTTTCTTAGCTTCCCGTCAAGCGTTCATGTGACCATTTAATGATAAAGCACATGGAAATTGTTTACAGGTATCCATGAAGTCACATAGGAGTACTTTACGCTGTCGTCTCGTGTCAATTTTAAGACAAATAACAAACAAAAAAGTTTATTAGTAAACTGTTTATACAGATTCAGGCACATGTAATGATGTGTGATGATATCATTGACGATGATGCAGCGGATATTCATAACTGACACGATAACCATTCTGTCTCAAACAAATCGGGTACAGAATCTGTGGAGCCTGACTTTATGGAACCAATTTCAGTGGTTAAATAATTCGACAGCAGCTTGAAGTATGGCATATTTTCTACAAATCGTTGTGAAGACGACAAAGATGAAACCACTCCTCCATGACTTAAATCTTCATGGATATCTGTAAACACGCCTGTACGGAGGAAGGGCTCATTTGAAATGTTAATGGATATAGATCATGCCAAATCAATAAGAAGCAACCCTAACTACACAAAGATGTAGAGAAAATGAATGGTTAGCTTGAAAAATAAATATGCTCTCTCTATATTAAATATATCTTCGATTGCAATGAGTATGCTCCTTTAGGATAAGGGGCTGCCCCACTCATTGCAATTATTCTCTTTCTTACAATATTAAATATACCCAAACTGTGTGGCCTGTGTGAATTCAATTAAAACATGTCCTTAAGAGCTAATCTGCCAATTTTTTTTATGCATTAAAAACATTTCAGCACAGACCATTTACTTTTAATGGGGTGCTATGGATTTCACCCCAAACTTTAGATTTCTTTGGTTTTCATTAAAGCCTGGCAACAATATAACCTTATCACATATAATTAAATATTGTTAGAAATATGAAAACAGTCGAATGTCTTAATACTTTTTTTTCAAGTTGCCTTTTTTTCAATTGAGGAAGATTCAATGGTTATTTTTTTTTTATTAAAAATACACTCTTTAATACATTGTCTTATAAATCTTTAATATCTACATTTTTCTGATGAAAATACTCTACTCATGAAAACATTCTAGTCAAGAAGCATACATGTCTGAATATATTTCTTTAAAACAGTTCTAGTCATAATGACATTCCTTGTTTATAAGTGTTCCAGTATTGAATAATTATATCATATTTTATGTCATAAATTGGATAATGACACTATGTTAAAGTTTCAGTTTTGGTTAAAAAGTTTTTTATCTGAAAATGCCTGTTCATTTGATGTTGGTTTTCAGCATGTCCAGTGTTTGTTGTTTTAAAATGGTTTTTTTTTTCTTCACAAGAAACTTGGTTTAGTGTAACTGCTTGTTTAAACTGTATTTTGGCTGATAAAATAAAATATTTTTCCTACCTACCGACCCTTCAGTCTGAAGGTACAGTCGGAAAACTGCAAGCAAACATATTTTTAAGGTTGGCCTAGTAGTTTTATGCTTCATTAGAGAAACCAAGACTATTCAGTTCAGATTTGAATGATATTGTTATTATTGAAACAAAAAAAGATGCTTTTGCTAGTTTGCTTAATATTCATCAGTTATTCAGAAATTGAATTACTTGAGCAATACCATTTTGTAAATATTTGAAAAGTATTTTTGGTTTTAATAGATGATACTTTGATGCTTTCTTTTATCAACAACATTTACGGTAAGTTTTGAAAAAATAAAAAAACATATCATCATTCATAATACAGTGTATTTTACTGTCACGAAAGAGAAACTTAAGTTCATATGCTTCTTTTATGACTTAAGTAGTGAAAATATGCATAAAATTACGTCTTTAATTTCAGGATTACCAAAATCCAATATAACAGGTAAAACAGAGATACAGTTTAGAAAGTTCTGTTTGGATAAAATGATGGATGTTAAGGAATCCAAGGACGCTAAGAATAAATCAGCAACTTTCTGGATGTGGGTTCTCTCTGTGTATAATCTGACCAAATTCCATCTACAGGATTATTGGACAGAAGGGTATGTTGCTGTACTTGCTGTAAGAAGATGTGGTATGATTGCCAATGAAACAACTCTTCACAAGAGACCAAATGACACAGAAATTAACAACTAGATGTTACCTTACAGCCTTCAACACTGAGCAAAACCCATACTGCATAGTCATCTATAAAAGGCCTAGAAATGTCTTTCTTGCATTGTATCTGTTAAAAAATAATGTACTTCACAATAACTCTTTGTCATAACTTTTTGTAAAAATTTCATTCTTCTTGTTGGTATTACATTAGAAAAATTTTATTGATTCTTAGATCTTTTCAGTTTTCTTATAATCTAGAAAAGGGCTTTGAGCATGTTTAGTTGAACATTTGATTGGTATACATGGGCATAAAGTTAAAAAAAACAAACATTGTATTGTAGTTTGAATATTTTTTGATAGATTAATTGATGGATTTTCTGCCAAAGAAGATTGTGAAACGAAGTTAAAATTTTTAAAGCCTTTCAAGAACTACACTTTTCTTCTGAGATTCTCAGACAAAGTCATTACAGATGGTCAAGGTCAAAATATGTGTGGTGCAGTTTCTGCCTCTTTTGTTTATAAAACTGAAAAAGGTAAGTCAAAGTTATGATTTAAGGTTGCAGTGCTGTTAAAATTTATGCCCCATAGCAGCGGAGGGTCATGATGTGTTACCCTTGTCCATCTGTATGTCTATCCTTACTTACTTCCAAAACCTGGTTCCTATCCTTATCTTAAGTTTTTTTCAACCAAATGTTAAAAATAAGTAATACATGATTTGTAACTACAAATTTCAGATTGTGTTTGAATTTGAGTAGGATCACTTTTACAGTTTTACAGAACTATTTAGAAATATACATGTATCAAATTAAGTCACCCAGATATTGTAGTTCACAAAATATTGAAATGCTAGTGGACACATATTCCTGTTAATGATATTTTGTATTCAATTTTATTAAAAATGTTCTAGAAAAAAGAAAAAAGAATGCTGGAAACTTGTGTACAGTATGTAATATTCATTGAAAGTCTAAATATTTTCAAATAAAACAAAGTTGTGACAGTCAGTGTTTTTTTGGGTTTCTTTCAGGAGAAATAAAAGTTGGACATGCAAAACCATTCAAAGCTGACTCCTTTAAGAAGAAAAATTTAGCACAGTTGGTGAAATCTGTACATCTAAAGGAGAACAATGAAGAAGTGTCTTTACAATTTATCTACCCTGGAGAAATTAGTAGAGACGAAGCTTTTGCCGCTTTTTATCAAGCCAGTAAGTGTCTTAAGAGGGTGGTAAAGAGTTATTTTCGTGCAACATGTTTTGCCATTTTTATTTCGTGTGCAGGGGTGAAAGAGGTTCGTTATTCACAGTGTTTCATAAAATTGGTTAAAAGATCAACGTGCAAGACATTTTTAATTGTTCGTTCATCTTGAAATTGCAATTTTATTTCGCGTTCTTCTGTGCAGATATCCCCCATTTATGTCCCTCTCTTAACAATAGACTACTTTCCAGTTCGTTGCATCTCCTCCAAAAACTTTGGTATTAGTGAACATCATTTTTGTATTAAGGAGCATCTTCACATCCTTCACATGTTGAGCTATCTGTTGAAAATATATAATGCCGTATTGCACGAATTATTCATCAAATTAAATTATTTTAATTGACAAACTACCGTCATTAGGGAACTGTGATTCAGTACCTACCAAACAAATAATATTTCTAGTCTATCCTGCATAAAGACAATCATGAAAACACTTGATGAATGTTTAAAGTGCAGGGATACAGGTAATTCCCTCTATCTTGTAAATGACGTCATGAAGCATGCATAAATGACAACCTTTCTGGTGTCATCAGGTCAACTCTATGTTTTTTTAGATGTATTTCTGTTTTGTATCAATCTGCTGAGTTCAGCCCTTTTCAACAGATTTCTTTAGTTTGTTCTTATGTTACACACTGTCCCGATTATTCACAATAATTGGTGGATAGCAAAAGATTGGCATAGTTAAGTTACAGTGCACAGTAAAAGATAGATAAAAAAATAATCAGCCTGCAATATTATGATTTGAGAACCTTGAATTTATTTTACTTTGGCACCAATTTGAAAAACATTATTTATTGAAAAATGTATCTGATCAACTGATTTAAACGTAGAAAAAATTGGAGACAAAACAAATGACTGCACAATAAAAATGTCATCAGAAATGTATCAACTGCCTTTGTGACTGCTTTAAAGGAAAAATAAAAATGAAAGAAGAAACTAGATGTGTCAAAGCGACACAAATGGCCCCATCTCAAAAAGTTGGAAAATCTGCAATTTCAATAACACATGTGGACACAAACATGATGGTAGTCTCACATATCAAAAATCAGCTCAAAATCTGGAGGCATATAGAAAAATATCCATATAACTGTGATTTTCAACAATTTTAAAAGTTGTAAACCCTTAATTTTGGCAAAAATTAGAGGAGCGGAACGAAACTTAAATTTGATCTGAAACTCATCATGGTTAGCTCACATACCAAAAATCAGCCCAATATCTGAAAGCATTTACAAAAATGGTCCGTATAACTGTGATTTTCAAATATTTATCAAAGTCAAAAGCCCGAAATTAAAGCAAAAATTAGCTGAGCGGAATGAAACTTAAACTCGATCTGTAACTCATCATGAGTAACTCACATACCAAAAATCCACCCAATATCTGAAAGCATTTACAAAAAAAGTTCCATATAGCTGTGATTTTCAACAATTTATCAAAGTCCAAAGCCCATAATTTCAGCAAAAATTAGAGGAGTGGAATGAAACTTAAACTTGATCTGTAACTCATCATGGTTAATTCACATACCAAAATTCAGCCCAATATCTGAAGGCGTTTAGAAAAAAACTGTGTATAATGGTTTGTTGGGGAATGACAGAATGACGGAATTACAGAATTACAGACAAGGGTAAAACTATATGGCACTGACAACTTCGTTGCGGGACCATAAAAACCAACATTTCTTTATGAATAGTACCCTTTTAATTATTGTCTGAGATTGTGTTTTATGTAACGTAATAGTAAAAGCTTAATTACTTCCTACTTAATAGGGATGGCAATCGCTACAAATATGCATGACAATATATGTAAAAGTTCCTGTATTGTATTGAAAGCTTTAATAAAATAGAATAATACAGTTTTGATTTTTAGGTAGTAAAATGACTACTCCAGATTACCTTGATTTTGAGGAAAGATTATATGTGAGATTGAAGTAAGTAACTACAGTAAAACATATCAGAAAGATCTTGTTTTATAAAAATATATTTGGAAATACGAAGGACCATTTGAAGGAAAATTGTGTGTGTAGGCTTATTAGTTGTACACTAGCTATTTGTCGTCTCATGCATTGAGATTTTTTGTCTCCCCACCCTCTCTTATTTGCCAATTAATTTTCATAGGTATGCTTTTGAATGAAAGAAATATAATGTTTGAATTCTATATATCTTAATTATAAACATACAATAGAAATTTTACAAAATTTCAACATGTTTTTTTTATGAAACTGCGAAAGTGCAAAAGGCAAACATGCTTTTAATTTTATGCCTATTTGTAGGTTTTAAATAGATAGGTGAATTTTATGCAGACAGGTGGGACATATCTCTGTGTCAACAGTTTATTTTTATGTTTGTGGAACAGCCCTAGACAAATTTTTATATAGACTAAGTTCTACTGTAATAAAAAGGCTGTACCATGACAATATCAATTTCAAACAAACAGGGCAAGATCCTCATGTGTAGTCAAGGTTGTTGAAAAACCGTATCAATTTAAAATCATAGTTAATTGGATTTGGTAATTGGTATTTACATTTCTAAAAAAATTCTTTAAATAGACAAAATGTTTATTAAATTAAAAATCTTTTTCAGTGGTTTGTCAATTGATGATAACACTGTAAAAGAGGAACCTCCTAGTGACATACCCGTGACTAAGAAGTCCAAACAGGAAACAACAACACCTACATATGCTTATAGTGATCAACAGATAAATGATATGGTAGCTTCTTATGAACTTGACAAATATGAACAGCCCAGTCCTTCCTCAACCTTATATGGAGGAGGAGAGAGAAATAGTAATGAGTCTACGCCTATGTCACAGGAACCCAGTCCAGCATCTACATACAACATAATGTCACCTGAAAGCGCTGTTATGAATGGAATGGGTTACTCTAATGGTTACCCAGTATTGAGTCCTCAAGGCTCATTGTCAAGTGGAATAGCTGCAGCAAGTCCACAGAGTTCTATTGATGAGTCCCAGGTTTTATCTCCAGAACAGGAAGCTAGTATCCCAGTGACAGTCTTGGATGAAATTGGAGTGAATGGAATTCAGCCTGGTTTTGAACAAGTATTAAATGGTAACTGTACTTACGGTACACAAGTGAATGGAAACGTTTGTTACAATGTACCTGTCCAAGGTCTTGTTTATAACAGATCTCAAAGTCTCCCCGACCAACATCCGACTTTGATTAATTTGCTGAAGAACAAAGCATCGGTAGAAGGTCTCAAACAAAAGCTTCTATCTAAACATGCACAGGGTACTCAACCTCCCCAGTACATTCCTGTCAGGGAAACCAATCAAATTGATTTGAACTCTGTTCAGAAAGAGCTTACTGCTGAACAGGTGGTAGACTTTTCAAATTTGATGACTTTTGCAGAACATAATCAAGATGAAAATTTTGGAATACCTGAAGTAGACATACCATCTGACTCCTTGGAAACCATCAACCAGTCAACAGATTTAATGATTACAGAAGAGAACAATGCCAATATGATACACACATTACAGCAAATGGTAACAGATCCTGAACAACTTCGTAATTTTGGACAATTAATGTCTGTTTTAACAGAATTTTACCCCCAAAATCCTCTGATTTTGGACACACAAGACCTTGAAAATCCTGATAACTAACACTTCTTGTTATTGTTAAAAAATTATCAACTTTATTTCTATTTTGTATGAATCATGAATATAACAGTAATGTAATATGGCTCACCTGCTGGTATATGCAAGTAATTGTCATCATTTGCATTCATTGTTCATCTGACTGGCTGTTGGTTCCACAGTGTCATAATCTCACCTAAAACCACAGAGCTAGTTTTAACCAAACTGGGAAGGAATTACACATGGAACATCTGTTTTCTATTGTCTCATTCATTCTGATTGATTGGAAATATGAAGGCCAAATGCAATCTTTGATTTATAAAATATTTTAACACTTTATATTTCAATGAAAACCATTTGAGCCAAAGTTGAATTTGTCAGAAATTTGGCTATCTTTGGTTGAACATTTGAATTAAAGATTAACTAGATGAGTGGTTTGGCTGCCTAAAGCCTCTGTTATTTTGTTAATCATTCAAAGTACAAATGTATATAAACATAATGAGCTTTTTATAGTTTATATGTATTTAAAGTTTGTTATGATATTCATATTGTTAAAATATTTTCAAAATTAAACAGTGGTTTTAAACAGCTTTCAAACTGGTTTATCATATCTTTATTTTGTGTAAATTATAAAACCTTGCCTATATTACATTTTAGTTATGTATATAGATTTGTAAAATTTGTTTTGTTGATAGGAATATTAAACACTTTATTAAGATCAGCATGTAAAATGTATTGAATTTATATCCACATATATTTCTGTATTTGGTAGCCTGTGATTGTGAATTTGATTAATGCAAAAAAGGGAGAATAGATTTTTTTTGTTATAAGATCACAATAATTTGTTTTATCATTTTGTGAATAAGTAATTTTTTAGCTAGATTCATACCAAATTGAATCCCTTATCTTTGCAAAGATATTATATTATAGTATTAGATAAAGAAAGGCAACAGTAGTATACCGCTGTTCAAAACTCATAAATCCATGGACAAAAAACAAAATCGTGGTAACAAACTAAAACTGAGGGAAACACATTAAATATAAGAGGAGAACAACGACACAACATTAGGATTGACCTTAAAATAACTATTATTGAAAAAGTTAACAGTAAAAAGTTAAAGTTTTTTTGTACATTGATACTTTGTTATTGATATTTTTGTTTTGTACAGTGATGTGTATGGAATTAGGAACGAATATGATATTGTAGTTTTTTTTGATAGGTTTTGTACTAAAGGTATATCAGAATTTTATTCAGGTAACATTATTCTATCATAAGAATATTTCTTTACACTTAGTTAGTGAATATTTGAATGTTGTTGAAACTTTTACTCTATGGATAATTAGAAATTAATCTTGTTTGGTTAATATGAAAGATAAAAGTGAAAAAGATATGACAACAGACAAGGGTTAGAAAAACCAGAGCATTGCATTGTTTACATGTTTCAACATAAAACATTAGTCAAACATGTTAAAAGATAGTATAGGAATTTAGTTTACAGTATCAAATTTAAAAATCAGATGAAAGCTTCTTTTAAAAGAAAAAAAATAATGCAAGTTTAAAAACCTAATCTTTCTTTGACATTATTATTCATTTATTTACTGCTAAATACTAAGAGCATGAAGTTAACATTCCATAAGAATGTATGTTCAAGTGGATCAGTCTATGCTCTTTCTTCTAAATGCTACATTCTTAGCAGAGAAACTATCAAATGTAAATGTTTAAGCCTGGTTTTACTTAGCCTAGGATTAAACCACAGATCTCCTGTACTACTGGTGAGCATGAAACTACAGAGATAGTTAAATTTTCCTAGAGGTATCAGTCCTATTTCATTTAGATATCTTTCTTAAACTGGCAAACCTGCAGCAATTTTTATATGTATATAGATATATGAATATGATTTTTATTATCCTACATGTGTTGACATTATCATTATGAAAATTGAATACTGATCTCACTGACTTGTTTTTTTCCGCGACGTTGTGTGACCTGATCAAATTTCCGCGCGCAGTTTGCTTGGCCTGAATTAATTTGACGTGTGAATGGGAAAAAAATGACGTTTTAGAAAAAACGTGTGTATCTTTGTTGTTTCTCATCAAATCGGTTTCAAACTTGATATTGTTACACCTAAGTATGAAAGGAGTGTTGCAATATAAATATATTTACATGACAATACCTACTTTTGATATTTTTCAACCTTTTGTGGGAAAAAAATGACGTTTGATTTGCGAAATCCATTTTTTTTTTGTGACCGGTTCATATTTTTGCCTCCCATCTTCTAAATTAACCATACAAATGGTAATTAACAATTTCGAGTGTTCCTTTATCAAAGTTTTATGGAAAAAATAACTCCAGAGTTAAAATTCTAGCTTATTAGTCAGAATAAACACGAATGAAAATGGTATGTCAAATTCCGCGGCGGCCATTTTTTTACCTGTACAATGCAATCACCAGATAGGAAGTTGTGTCCCTGGATAAGTTGGAGTTGTCTTTCTTAGTCCGATGTTTTCTTAGTATTTTTGCATGGATATAGATATAAATTGACTATTGGGATCTTTTGTGGATTTTTTAATATTTTAATGGAGATATCAAATGATATTTTTTTCTGGTAAAATCAATACTTTTGAAAGTAATATGTGCTTTTTTTTTTAAAGTGCAAATATATTTTTTTCTGTTTTTTTTTATCAAACCACTGACTGCATGGACATATTAATTAAATGTAAGATGACCTGACACACTAATCAATGTACATTTAACTGTCTTGATAAATTAAGTGAGACATAATTAAATCTTGAAAGACAATCATGAACTTAATTACTTTGAAAAAGTCTATGATTTATTTTAAAAATTATCTTTATAAGTGTCCATGGGATGCTAGAATTTCCACTGTCTTTGGTTTTGTATTGTTCAATGATGAAGATAATTTATTGTTCCTTATTAAAAAATAATGACAAAAATTATTAAATGAAAATGTCAACTGTAACAACAAATATAAATTATGAATATCCTTTCAACAACTGATCTGTGAAAACCTTTTCAACAAATTATGTATATAATATCCTTTCAACTTAAAAATTGTAACAAAGTAACTGTTAATTTGAGAAGTGTTATTATTGACTGAGTGGGAGACAGTGAAGCAATGGGGTAGGCAAAGGGGTTTTCTACATTCAACACAACCATATTTTGAAACCTTTTTTCCTGTGTACCTTTAATAGCTACCCTAGCCCAGCATATGTGACACCATATCTTGTTTCCCAAAGTCTGCTGGCAAACAGAGTTAACCTACATGTGTTTGATCTGTCTTGACGTGGTAGATTTCACAATATGACACACACTGTGTCAGACGCTGCCAATACCAAAAGTTTGATGGCCCATTTCTTTGTTTTAGGAGGCATGAATTGCTTGAATGCATCCCTCCCTTTGTAAGGTATCATGAATCGTCACCTATCGTTTGGGGACATGTTGGTCTCTCATTTTTGTCTGTTAAGGGGGTCTTTAATTTATCTGAGTTTGTAAGATACATCATAATAAGCCTCCCATCTTTGCTCACCTCGCTGGTGTGTATCATTGAAGTGTAGATACCTTATTATCTGCATAATTCTTCCATTTCTTTGAAAAATTAGAGACCATGACTTATATTTTTAATAACTATAAACATGATAAAACCTTCAAGTGTTGGGATTAAATTTCAGGATAAAAACAATATATATATATATATATATGTACATTGTCAGAAAATATAACATTTTTGTCCTAAATTCTAAAGCTCATACAAATATATTTTATTTTTTCCGTCAATGTACATATATATTGAATATGAGAATAATTGCCTGTTAATATAAAAATATAATTGTTATGGCTTTTTTTACTTTAATATATGTGTGTGGCTCTGATCTGGTCGGGTTTAACATCTTAGAATTGAGATGATTATATTCACATTTATATATGATTTATAAAAACATTACCGGTTTTATGTGCTCTTCATGGGCCCTTTAATCAGAATAAAAATATCTTATCTCTGGAATCAAAATATCCTATCTTTGGAATAAAAATGTCTTATCTTATCTAATTATAACTATCAAGTGGGTCTCATTGGGGTCTAAGCGTGACGCGGGATTGCCGATATTTTGTAAGCGTGACACGTGAAAGTCAAATTATTGTGGCGTGAAAACGGGAAATGAGGTCTTGCGGGACCCGGGAAATGACAAAAAAATGAGAATTGCTTACGTACATAGTGTAAGCGGGATACGGGAATCTGACAAAACAGTAAGCGGGATCCGGGATCGGAACCCCCCAATGAGACCCCCTATCAATTATTTGGTTGTCAGATAGAAACATTTGGAAAAAATATCCTTCTTTGGGCTTCATATGTTTTGTGGACCAGTATAATACTTCTTGGTTGGAATAAATGGGGAAAGACCTCTTTCAAATTTCAATATATAAAATTCTTGGTGCCATCAGTCATTGTTGGGGGGCATCAGGGGCATTATTTACATCTGCCAGCTGTCATTATTTTCGTCTGAAAGTTCGCTGACCCCTTCTCTTTCAGGAGTGATCATGAAATCATCACCGATGTCATTTTGAGGTCAATGCATTTCATACCGTTGACCAAGAAGTTCTACTTCTCCCACCGAAAATCCCTCAAACTCGTCCTCTGAACTATCGGACATTTTTGTGTCTGAGAATGTTACAGACACGATACAGACCATGAAACGACATTTTACTAATATTTACTATAATTTTGCGTCCTTGACATCGGCAAGTGAGAGAGGAAAGTGATTGGATTGTTTTATTTAGAACTTCCATAAAAGGAGTGCGACCTTTTGCACTCGTGGGAAAAATCCAATTACCGCGCCGACGGAAGTCGGATTATTACTTGATTTTAATCTCCGTGCAATTGTAAAAATCGTTTTTCGTAATTTTTATTATAATGTTTATCAAAATATTCATGAAATTAAATTTAACTTTCCTTCCAATTAACCTTTTCTCGACTAAAAAGGTCACATGTTTTGTACAAAATGGCGGCGGCTTATTTTGTTTGTTGACGCTACCGATCTTTCATTGTATTGAAGTATATATAAGGTATCAAATTCAGTCAGAATACGTATTCTTTAACTGTGATATACAAGCTTCCTGAAAACCTATATATTTATTGGTTAAACGTAGCTTTACGGGGGGAAATGAGTTGAAAGACAAAAAAATATTATTATCACGTGATTGTCAATGCCTAAAAGCATTGTTCGGCCTGGCTACGGGGATGCCTCAACACATTGTTCGGCCTGGCTACGGGGATGCCTCAACGCATTGTTCGCCTTGAAAGAGTTAATTAATCAGCACATTTTGTACATTTTTCATTGTTTGTCCACAAGTTGCATATTAGTGTAACTTGTTTTGGTTTATCAATATTCATAAATAAGTAGCTTACAATTTATGTTCTATGTGCCATTTAATTACAGTAAATATTCTATGTGCCATTTAAATACAGTAAATAAATAAAAGAAATTTTTTGTAGGCTATTTCTTTAAAATTCATAAACGGTATTAAGTATCAGGATATTAACTTGCAACTATTTTAAAATTTTCAGTGATTTAAAAGTACTTTTTATTATTGCTCCAAAATATTCTGTAAGACTTATAAAGTATCCAGTATTTGTAATTTAAGCTCATCCTAAACGAATTGTGCGTTTTTTTTAGTAGCATATAATCAATCCTGGATAATTTATATTTTTAATGAATAAAACTTCGTTTTGCACTCATAAAAGATCTTTTGGAAAATGGTCTCTTTGTGTGCAAAATAAAAAGTAGATACCAAAGTCTACTTAAAGATAAGAATTACCTCAAAACTTTTCAGGTCAGACAATGTGATACATATATTCAAAATTTGCCTGTTAATTTTCAATCTTCATTTCGTGTATTGTAATAAAAAGCATACATTTCATTATTTTTAAAACATGTCTATTAGTTTTAATATAAATTTCATGTCTTATATATATATATATATACATGAATATTTGTTATGAAGATGTAAAATATTGTGTCATAGTGAAACAGGAATATTGTTTATGTTCCATTGATATTCATTGCAACATATTAGTAAATATTACACATTTATCACGACATTTTACTGTAAAAATATTTAATCTGGGTTTGTTACACATTATGGACACAAAGCTTTTGATTTTAGAGTAGATACACATCTTTTGTTTTCTTGTGTTTGTGGGCTAATTACACATTATGGACACAAAGCTTTTAATTTTAGAGTAGATGCACAACTTCTGTTTTCCTGTGTAGCATTAGAAAATTATGTCTACTGTCCGTCCTGTGAATTCTTAAAGAACCTTAATTTCACAAGAAAATATCAACTCTGCCCATACTTGACCTTTTATTTGCTTTATTTATAATTGTTAATACTCCTATCCCCCTTGTCTCATCAATTTATCTAAATTGACAGCTGATTTACTTTATTTGTCATGGATGATGAAATTACTGAAAATATCAAAGCAAAGTTATAGCAGGTGTCTGAATTTGTTAACTTATTAAACAAAAATGTTTTTTCCATCTGTTTGTTATGTTATATTTAAACAACTTTTTTTAAAATACATGCAATATTTTAGGAAAAATATTTTTTATGTATATTAGTGATGACTATATAGTGCATGTTATTTGTTGTTAATTTTGATTTGTAAATAAATCATTATTTGTAAACTTGACTTGACATTGTATCACAGCTAATAAGTAATCTTTAAGTAACTCAAATACTTATGTAAAGTAAAAATATTTAAAGGCATGAAAAATACATACATCTAGATTTACTAGGAATGTTGGTTTTTAGAAGTGTTTATAATGCAAAGTGTTCTAAATTTCATGAGAACTTAAATTCAAAAATTCAAAAAGATATGATTTTTAGCTCATATGCATGTGAGCTTTTACCATCACTTTGCCTCCATTGTTTGTCTCCTTTTTCTCAAAAAAATTATCCTCGTAAACTTCAAAATGCATTGAAACCAAAGTTTGTCTGAATTATCTGAAGGATACCAACTATCAAATTTGTGATTTTAGCTAAGGTTGACCAACCAACATGACTGCAATGTCTAAATATAGAACATAGAGATCAAACTACATATTTAGCTAATATCTATTAATCTATATCAATAAGAAAAAAACTAACAGGGTTAAAATGGTCAGCATATGAATATTTCAAGTTTTAACAACCCAAAATATTTTTGGAAAAAATGTGGCCATAAAATGTTGATTTTAAACTATTATGGCATTTCCTTGCCTTTGACAAGATGTATAGGAATCAGGATAAATTGTAAATTGCAAACATGTTAAGCATGATCAGATGAACGTGAAGTTAACCTAAAAATTTCAGAAAATCTGTAATTATGCATAATAAGATGTGGTATGAGTGCCAATGAGACCACTCTCCATCCAAGTCGCAATGTATAAACAGTAAACAATCATAATCGAAGTACTGCCTTCAACACAGATCCTTGGCTCACACTGAACAGCAAGCTATGAATGAATAGTGTAAAGCAATTCAAACAGGAAAACCAATGGTCTAATATACCTATAAAACGAGAAATTAGAAACACTTATGAACCACAACAATCTGCTTTTGCAGGAATATTAAACCCTTAGATTTTTCTTTCTGTTCTACTCTTAACACTTTATAATCCCCATACTGATTTGAAAAATCGACTACATGGGCTTTTTGTACGAAAATATAAAAAGAAGATACATATTCGTTGTTAAAGGTAATGAGAAATATAAATTTATGTGAAGCATCAAACTGATACTCTGATTGAGAAGGCGATATAAAAAATGCTGGACGTTTTTATTAACTGTATAACTTTCGAATTTGATGGATTGATATATTTCAGCAGACAGTTGGTATTTCAATGGACATTCTTTCAGAAACTTTTCAAAGAGAAAAGCATCTTGCAAAGTTTAATTTCACTATCTGATATATTGGTGATATTCTGTCACTCAATAACTTACATTTTAATGATATATCTCAGTGAAGTTGATATTTAGGATACTACCGAAAGTATAAGGTCTGCTTCATATCTTGATTTTTTTTTCATATCTACAAGTTTTATATCAAGGGTTTTGGATGGATCGCAACGAGCGTAAAATCCTACCTGTAACTAAAGGGAGCCTACATTTTGAATTATGGAATGTTTGACATTCCATGTCCGTCTGTATGTGTACGTTGCAGATACCAATTCTGGCTTTTATTCAACTGAAGAGATAGACACCTACTGACAGTGTTGGAGAGCAGCCTTGAAGCTCTCATCTTGTTCCCTTTTTCTCGTATGTGACCTACTGAATTAAACTTATCGACGGGTTTGTAGTTACATGTAAAACACGACGGATGCTACATGTGGATCAAGATCTGCTTACCCTTCTGAAGCACCCCAGATCACCTAAGGTTTTGGTGGTGTTCGTGTGGCTCAGTCTTTAGTTTTCTATGTTGTTTTGTAGACGTGATAATCTTTTCCTCGTTATTTGCCATGGCGTTTTCAGTTTGCCTCGACTTGTGGGTTTTAGTATCACTGTGGTATCTTCCCCATATCTTTACACACAATTTATTGTGTGCTGATATTATCGGAAAGTATCAAATGAAATTTATTTACTGGTTTAGAATAATGTGACTGAATCTTCACAGGAATATACGGACTTCATTAACAGGAGTGTTTTCCTAACACAAAAACAAGTCTAACCTAGTTATGAGGAAGAACGACAAAATTTACACTACAAGTTTTAAAAGTTGATTTGTTTCATATAAAAAAAAAGATGTGGTATGATTGCCAACGAGACAACTGTCCACAAGAGACCAAAATGACACAGACATTAACAACTATAGGTCACCGTACGGCCTTCAACAATGAGCAAAGCCCATACCGCATAGTCCGCTATAAAAGGTCTGTTTAAGTTTGTAACCCGAATTTGTTTTCTCTCAATCGACTTATGACTTGAACAGCAGCGGTATATACTACTGTTGCCATTAGTCATGCATGGGTTGATGAACTATAATTTATTATACACAGCACTAGTATTTTTTCTCTTTAATACACATATCAAAGTAAAGTTTTACATTTTTTGAATATTCGATTAAAATTATAGATCAATAGTTAATACCAGTAATGAGTTGATTATTCAGTTATACAAATTGATTTTATACAGATGTATCATGACACCAGGTTGAAAGACATCGAAGTAAGTCAGTTTATGTTCATTAGATACATGTATATTTTTTTTAATATATTTTCATTAAGTAAGGGTAAATTTAATGCAAGAAATTCGTGTGTCCTTATTTTTAATCCTATTTGCACAAGTATACATAGTTGAGACTGAGAACACCATAATTCTTTTTATACGAGCGCAAAATTTGAAAAATTTTTCGTCGTATATTGCTATCACGTTGGCGTCGTCGTCGTCGTCGTCCGAATACTTTTAGTTTTCGCACTCTAACTTTAGTAAAAGTGAATAGAAATCTATGAAATTTTAACACAAGGTTTATGACCACAAAAGGAAGGTTGGGATTGATTTTGGGAGTTTTGGTCCCAACATTTTAGGAATTAGGGGCCAAAAAGGGCCCAAATAAGCATTTTCTTGGTTTTCGCACTATAACTTAAGTTTAAGTAAATAGAAATCTATGAAATTTTGACACAAGGTTTATGACCACAAAAGAAAGGTTGGGATTGATTTTGGGAGTTTTGGTTCCAACAGTTTAGGAATTAGGGGCCAAAAAAGGGCCCAAATAAGCATTATTCTTGGTTTTCGCACAATAACTTTAGTTTAAGTAAATAGAAATCAATGAAATTTTAACACAATGTTTATGACCACAAAAGGAAGGTTGGTATTGATTTTGGGAGTTTAGGTCCCAACAGTTTAGGAATTAGGGGCCAAAAAGGGACCCAAATAAGCATTTTTCTTGGTTTTTGCACCATAACTTTAGTATAAGTAAATAGAAATCTATGAAATTTAAACACAAGGTTTATGACCATAAAAGGAAGGTTGGGTTTGATTTTGGGAGTTTTGGTCCTAACAGTTTAGGAATAAGGGGCCCAAAGGGTCCAAAATTGAACTTTGTTTGATTTCATCAAAAATTGAATAATTGGGGTTCTTTGATATGCCGAATCTAACTATGTATGTAGATTCTTAATTTTTGGTCCCGTTTTCAAATTGGTCTACATTAAGGTCCAAAGGGTCCAAAATTAAACTTAGTTTGATTTTACAAAAATTGAATCCTTGGTGTTCTTTGATATGCTGAATTTAAAAATGTACTTAGATTTTTATTAATGGCCTAGTTTTCAAGTTGGTCCAAATGGGGGTCCAAAATTAAACTTTGTTTGATTTCATCAAAAATTGAATAAATGGGTTCTTTGATATGCCAAATCTAACTGTGTATGTAGATTCTTAATTTTTGGTCCAGTTTTCAAATTGGTCTACATTAAGGTCCAAAGGGTCCAAAATTAAACTAAGTTTGATTTTAACAAAAATTAAATTCTTGGGCTTATTTGATATGCTTTATCTAAATATGTACATTGATTTTTGATTATGGGCCCAGTTTTCAAGTTGGTCCAAATCAGGATTCCATATCAAGTATTGTGCGATAGCAAGAAATTTTCAATTTGCACAGTATTGCACAATAGCAAGAAATATCTAATTGCACAATATTGTGCAATAGCAATTAATTTTCAATTGGAGTTATCTTTCTTTGTATAGAATAGTAGTTGATAATATATGTTGGAAATTTGCCAGACATGACTATGATGTCATTTTCTATATTTATTTGCCAATAACTTTATGTAAATAACTTCATTGGAAATTTGCCAATATAAAATGTTGCTGATGAAGCTTTTTTTCCTTATCTTATCTAAAATGTTTTTAGATAATGTATGTTGGACATTTGCCAGACATGACTATGATGTCATTTTCTATTTTTATTTGCCAATAACTTTATGTAAATAACTTCAATTTGCCAATATAAAATGTTGCTGATGAAGTTTTTTTTATTGTTTTATACAATAAACAATGTATATTCACTTTTACTACCACCCAATCTTTACCATTCAGTGATAACAAGCACTTTATTTTACATTTTAATATTTTATGATGTATTTAAAAGAGTAGTTATTGTTGCAAACTCCATTAGAAATTTGAATTGATATCAGTTTTGGAAAAAGGGAAACGGGGATGTGAAAAAAAAGGGGGGGTTTAAATTTTTCTCATTTCAGATTTCATAAATAAAAAGAAAATTTCTTCAAACATTTTTTTGAGAGGATTAATATTCAACAGCATAGTGAATTGCTCAAAGGCAAAAAAAAACTTTTAAGTTCATTAGACCACATTCATTTTTTGTCAGAAACCTATGCTGTGTCAACTATTTAATTTTAGATTTAAAAAGTTTGAAGAAATCTTTAATTGATTTGTAAAATCTTGACATTTGTTTTGTGTAAAAAAAACCCATGTAATGTCAAAAAATTTGATCACAATCCAAATTCAGAGCTGTATCACGCTTGAATGTTTTGTCCATACTTGCCCCAACTGTTCAGGGTTCGACCTCTGCGGTCGTATAAAGCTGCGCCCTGCGGAGCACCTGGTTAAAACTTAGTTATACACTAATCAATTAGATTTGCCTAACGTCTACAAGAAACGAAAGCATGAAAATCGAAAGAAGATTGAAGTGAATTGTTGTTCAAGTTGACCAAGAAAAAAACCAACTGTAAATAAAAGGAGATATTCTGTGATCGTCAATGAGTTATCACCCAACACTATAAAAAAAAAAAAAAAAAAAAAAACATCCTAATCTTAACTAAAAGACAAGTATTTACCTCAATGATATCCTCGGTGTATATATAATATAGGATAATTGCAAAATTATTTTTTTTTATTTAAAGTTTTCTTAATATATTCTTTTAATTATGACATTAGTTGTCTTTAAATGCGTTTCTTTTAATTATGACATTAGTTGTCTTTAAATGTGTTTCTTTTAATTATGACATTAGTTGTCTTTAAATGTGTTTCTTTTAATTATGACATTAGTTGTCTTTAAATGTGTTTCTTTTAATTATGACATTAGTTGTCTTTAAATGTGTTTCTTTTATAAGACAATTAGGAATATTATTCAACGGTTTGCAAAATTAAACATGATATCGAGATATGGTTTTTAAAAATTACTGAGGTAAACATGATTTTGACCAACTTCACAAGACTTTTTAGCTGGATCCAAGAGTTAAATACTCCAATTTGCCAATAAAGTCAGAAGAAAGGTCGAACATTAAGGGGATCAATTTTACTATAATTCTGTAATTTTTGTCCCTTCAGTGATGCCAAAGAAATTCGGTGCTCAGAACTTGGCAATAATAGCAAGTTGAAGCCTATCGTCTAGGTAGAAACACCAACTACAAGATAAAAAAAATCATCAATATAAATGACACAAGTTACGCACATCTTTTATATTCATCCTTTCAGAGTGCAGTAAAAGTATGCTGTGCAACACAGATAAGCCTCGATATTGTATTATTGTGTTGAACTTACTACTAATTCAAGTGAATGGCATCGAAAACTATTATCATAGATTCAACATTGAACGTTTTGGTGGTCAAAATCGTATGATTTCCTTTTTTGATAGAGAACATATTGCAAAACTTTCCTCTTCAAAATTGGAGAAAGACATATACCTTAGATATCTAGATTATAACAAATATAATACTCTGTCACTTGAACAGATCATGGAAACGTTTCCGAATAAAGGGAAGGACGTTAATACTTGTACCCAGCCGCAGAAGAAAGTGGTATTTCTGAAAGTTCACAAAGCTGGTAGTACAACTGTCCAAAATATATTTCTGCGTTATGGAGACACACATGGACTAAATATTGCCTTACCAAAATCATATGATATGGAGTGTTTTAATTATTTGGGTTTTCAGAGTATATTGAACCATTCAAGAATTATGAAACTTCCAAAAAATAAGACTATAGATATTATTTGTAATCATGCTATTTATAACAAGAAAGTGTTTACAGAATTTATGGGATTTGATACAACTTACATAGGAATACTCAGGGATCCCGTCAATCAGTGGTCGTCTGCCACATTCTTCTACGGTTTTATTGAATACCTTCGCGATCTTCTTGGTGAGCACCTTGAAGACAGACAACTTCTATCTGCTGTTTTGGAAGAGCCTAGTATTTTCCACGACTGTCCACATACTCACAATTCGATGATTGAAGATTTAGGACTTTCAATAAAGGATTCTGTCAATCAATCAGCAGTCGAAAATTACCTCAGACTTCTTGATAACGAAATTTCATTGGTTATGATTATGGAATATTTTGATGAATCTTTGATTCTTATGAAGAGACTATTATGTTGGGATATCAAAGATATCATGTATGTACCGTTAAATATAAACAGCGAAAAAATGAAAAGAAAAATAAATTTGACAGACAAAGATCAACATAATCTATTTAAATATAATTACGCAGATTTTAGGCTTTATGTGCATTTTAAGGAGAAATTTTTCAACAGGATAAAACAATCTGGAAACAATTTTTTGGCAGAAGTCAAATATTTCCAAAACGCAAGAAAATCTGTAACAGAATACTGCAAAAGATGTCAATCATCAAATTTCTCTAGTTGTACTGATTTAAAAATATTGTCATCAGAATGGAGTGAACTGTTTACTATAACTGGAAAGGACTGTCGATTCATGATGACACAAGAGGAATCTTTACTGGTGGAACTAATGAATAAAGCCAGACAGAAATATGGTATTACTCATTAGAAAAAGTAAAATATACACACACAAAAGTTGTCGATGGCAGTTTCTATTGAAAGATAACCGAAAAAGGACCCGATTGGTTTTAAATCCGTGTTCATTTGGATGAAAATAATGTTTTGCATGGTTGAATAAAATACTTTCTTTCCTTTTCAAACGTGGGAAATTTTACACACTGATATTGTGTTAAAAATATAGTAACTACTTGGTACATTAATTGGACATTCAAAAATAAACCAGTGCGTAATATTTACATTTTAGGCACAATTCAAAGTCTAACAAACTAGCAAATGTGTACGATCTTCGAATTAAACATAGAATAGCTGTATAAACTTTATCAGTATGGATTGTATAGCTTAGATGATACACGTTGGCCGTCATGTTTTATGTATCGATAGAACATGGTGACAGTGACGGTCATGTTCTATATATCTAGATTGTTTGAAATAGCAAAATAAATATCGTTCTGCTGGCAATATGTAAGTTTTTTTATTAATAAATACTTAACAGCATATTTGTCCTATTTATAAACTATGTCCCCTTTCTATAAGACATCTTTGTTTAGGAGACACACTAATCATCTTCCTTCCATGGCATTCACGTGCTGGTGATTCAGAAGACAATGATTTGTCGCGTCCTGCATCAAAATAGCCACTATGAGATAGGTAGAAGTATTTTTTCACCATATACTTCTTTGCTTGCTTCATCCCATATAGCATCACTTTCAGTTTTTACCCGATCAGACTAACAAATAATGAAATATGTCACATTAAATGTAAATTTTATATGAATTAAGGGTCTGACAAAGTTGCATGTTCTTAAAACGAGTATTTACTTTGTATATTTGTACAACTGTATACCTTATTTCTTTAGTTTCGATAACAATGCCATGCAAATGGTAATAAAGAGAAGTATTTTGCATTATGAAAAATAAATGAAATTGATTATTTCAAAATTTTCTTGAAATTGTGAATGATAGATTATTTTTTCTTCTTCAGATAAGCCAAATTAAATGGGAATACAATTTGAACTAGTTTCAAAGAATATGTTTGCTGGATGATATTAAATAAAATTGTCTTACTTTTCCTTACCATTTCAGAAGAGTTAATGAAGTACCTCCATCATAAAACCCTCGTTCGATTATTGACAAACCAAATCCAAGTTTAGTATGGCGTCCATTATTACTGAACTAGTATGCATATTTGTTTAAGGCCAGCTGAAGGACGCCTCCTGGTGCGGGAGTTTCTCGCTACATTAAAGACCAATTGGTGGCCTTCGGCTGTTGTCTGCTATATGGTCGGGTTGTTGTCGCTTTGACACATTCCCCATTTCCATTTTCAATTTTATTCACCAATTTTGATTGGGGAAGACTGAAATTACAATACTCTGAATTGTAAATGTTGTCTACGGAGTATAACCTTTACGGATCGGTATACGTCGGTTTAACGAAAGGATGTCGAAACCATGATCGTTTTTTAAACTTTCCTTTGCCGACAAAGGTCTAGATTCCAGCAACTAGGGCAATATCCTTGATCATTACTAAAAATGTAAAAACAAACACGTAGAGCAGGATCTTAAATGATATTGACGACTTATAGTCTATACCTCCTGATTGATAGTTCCCCATTCATGACGTATGATCCGGTTAATCATGTTATAACTAATGTCAAACGGTATTATCAAAAGCACTTCGCTGCGAAATGTGTTATCCCTATTTTTGACATTTTTACCTATTATGTCTGTTTGTTTTGTTCACACATCGTTGTCAATATTTTATGCGACTGTCAAACAAGTGAGAGGTTTAGCTAGCTATAAAATCGGGTTTAATCCATCATTTTTTCGAGCCTTCGACTTTAGTCGAAAAAGCGAGACTAAGCGATCCTACATTCCGTCGTCGTCGGCGTCGGCGTCGTCGTCGTCGGCGGCGTCCACAAATATTCACTCTGTGGTTAAAGTTTTTGAAGTTTTAATAACTTTCTTAAACTATACTGAATTTCTACCAAACTTAGACAGAAGCTTGTTTATGATCATAAGAAAGTATCCAGAAGTAAATTTTGTAAAAATAAAATTCCATTTTTTCCGTATTTTACTTATAAATGGACTTAGTTTTTCTGCGAGGAAACATTTCATTCACTCTGTGGAGAAAGTTTTAAAAATTTTAATAACTTTCATAAACTATCCTTGATTTGTACCAAACTTGGACAGAAGCTTGTTTATGATCATAAGATAGTATCAAGAAGAAAATTTTGTAAAAATAATTTTCCACTTTTCCGTATTTTACTTATAAATGGACTTAGTTTTTCTGTGAGGAAACATTACATTCACTCTGTGGTTAAAGTTTTTAAAAATTTAATAACTTTCATAAACTATCCTTGATTTGTACCATACTTGGACAGAAGCTTGTTTATGATCATAAGATAGTGTCAAGAAGAAAATTTTGTAAAAATAAATTTCCACTTTTTCGTATTTTACTTATAAATGGACTTTTTTGCCAGAAACAAAACATTCACTCTGTGGTTTAAGTTTTTAAAATTTGTATAATGTTCTTAAACTATCCTGGATTTCTACCAAACTTAGACAAAAGCTTGTTTCTGATCATAAGATATTATTCAGAAGTAAATTTTGTAAAAAAAAAATCATTTTTTCCGTATTTTACTTATAAGGGCGTTTTTCAATAAAAACGTACTTTCTTGTCCCAGCCACTTTAAAAAAAAATGTGTTTGATCTTTGCAAGTAATTTTTTGTGCAGTCAGTACATTGAATTAGATATAACATTTTTAAGCAAAGAAACAGTTTATTTTTTAGAGGGATTGATAAGATATTGATTCCTGAATGGTCCAAAACAACCAAAATGACATGTCCCTAGACCGCCTGTTCAACATTCATACTCTCAAATATCGTAAAACAATGTAGAAATAAATATTAATTTTACTTAATATAAGTTCTTTAGTAATTCAAAAGTATGTTTAGAGCAAACATATTTAAATAAACAGCATTTAACATAGGATTTTTTATTTTAGAAGGTGTGTCCCTAACACAATGTCCACTACGAAACGAAGTCATTAAAACTGTTTTATAAAATCAATGTATTTTTTTGTTTGCAAGAGATATAAACATTAGGGTCTTACAAAAGAAGTGATGCTTTTATAACGGCAATTAAACTGTTGGTAAGAAAAATTGAGCACATCAAATGTACCAGAGTGATGCTGTATTTTTGTAAATGTCCACTACGAAACGGGTCAAATCTCCTTCAATAACTGGTTTTAAAATTATGAAAAAAATATCAGTGTACAGCTTAATAACGCTTTGATGAATACAGTCAGTCTTGTTACTATTGCAATATTGGGGTTGTGAGAAAAAAATAAAACCTGTGAATACGTCCCCTACGAAACGATCCCCTATGAAACAAGTTTGGGAGAAAAACGTTTCGTAGTGGACACTACCACTACCATGCAGTCTTTTTTACTCTTTTTTCAATTATATTCGTGCAAAGCAAATAACAAAGGTTAGTTTCATGTAAGTTTTATCATGTTTTTATTAACATAGAATAGGGTTGATGTCAACTACGAAACTTTTTGTCCACTACGAAACGGTTTTGTCAACTACGAAACGCATCAAAATGTCCACTACGTAACATGAGTTGTACCTTCATATGTGAAGCATTGTCTAATCTTTATCGATAAAAAATGGTTCTCCAATTCAGAAAAAAATGAGATTTTTCTAGTATATAAAGTAAACAAACTGGAATGTCTATAGAAAACATTTAAAATTGCAAAAATATGTGTGTTTAGAAGCAGTTTCGTAGGGACTTTTGTCCCCTACGAAACAGTACACAAATTATGAAAATAATATCCTTTTAAAGAGTATTTAAGATTGCACTTTTTGTTTACAAACAGGTCTATAATAGAGGTATTCAAAATAACTCTTGAAAATAAATTTTAGACTAGTTGATTTTCCATTTTTTTTAGGTCTGAAAGGAACGCTTTTATTGAAAAACGCCCATAAATGGACTTAGTTTTTCTTCCAGTTAACATTACATACAGTCTGCAGTTAAAGTTTATAAAACATTTATTAGATTCATAAACTATCCTGGATTTTTTACCAAACTTGGGAGCTTCTTTCAATCAAAAGACAGTATCGAGAGGGAAATTTTTATTGATGTCTTTCCTCATTTTTGTTGAGTCTGCGATTAACAGCAAAAGTAGGCGAGACACTGGGTTCCGTGGAACCCTTACGAATTTTTTACAAGATATAATGCATGTACCAAGTCAGGAATATGACAGTTGTTGTCCATTCGTTTGATGTTTTGGGGCTTTTGATTTTGCTATTTGGTTAGAGACTTTCCATTTTGAGTTTTCCTTAGAGTTCAGTATTTTTGTAATATTACTCGAAATATCGTGAGCCGAACTCCATCAATTGGAAACACAACTTCCTGAAGAAAAAAAACCCTGATGGATTATGCCAGTCATTGGGTAAAACAAGATAAATAACACGTAAAAACTCTTTCCGAATGAATTAAGGTTGTCAGGTCATTGATTAAAATCAGAATAAAGACCCTGAATTGGTCTATTAATATTAATGCTACATCAATCGATATAGACCGAAATGTTGCAGAATACCTGTCCTACGTCCATGACAAACATATTGTTGTCCCTGCAGATAAAGCCCCAAACAACGTCGTCTGTGTGTCTTAATCACATTACATAAACTGCTAGATAAATGAATAATGTATTGGCTATTCACTTGGAAAATCAACATATACCATTACGTCACTTATTAAAGAACAGATCCTGGATAATCATAGGTCTGTTCTAAGTTCTTTTGAATTTTAACCAAAGATGAAGAACTTAATCTTCCATCACTGCATTGGATACCTAAACTACACAAGTATCCCTTTAAACAGCGATATATTGTTGGTTTTTTTCTAAATTATTAACATAACATTTATCAGCAGTCAAAGTAGGACTTTAAAGTTATTGTGAAACTACCTATTCTAGAGGATGCGGGAATCAGATGTGGATACTAAAAAGATCCAAAGATCTTTTAGAGAACATACAATCTAATGATCTTTCATCTTGCAATAGATTAATAACATTTGACTTGTTATACACTTCACACAAGT
This sequence comes from Mytilus edulis, assembly GCF_963676685.1. Classification (NCBI taxonomy): domain Eukaryota; kingdom Metazoa; phylum Mollusca; class Bivalvia; order Mytilida; family Mytilidae; genus Mytilus; species Mytilus edulis. The sequence continues at coordinate 62,428,570 of NC_092345.1, forward strand.
ATTCCCCATTCAAAACTAAAAGAAAAATCTTAAGAGTTGGTCCTACTCTGTTTTTCTTTTAAAAAAAAGAGTCATCTTAAATACAAGTATCTTGTCTCAGAGAGGGATACATCCTACTTATATTCACCGGCAGTTTTTACTATTGACTTTCTCGACTCTATCATAAGGTGCTGAATCAACTAGGTTTTGGTATAGCTGATGCAATGGAGATGTATAATTAAAAAAATCTATGCTCCTTTCCCTGTTTTATGTTATTAAGTTCTAGCATATTTCCAGATTAATTCAGAATTATGAGTTTACACCTCTTATTTTTGACATTCAAGGAAGAGAAAATTTAAGTTGTTGGAACCTTGACATCTTACATTTCACATTAATAAATTGTAATTATATATTGTATTAGCTGAATTTGTTGCTTAAAGTTAAATTAATGTTGATCATCATGTAATTATATTTTGCTATTTTTATAAATTTAACCTTGGACCGAGTACTGTATCAAGGTTATTATTCTGTTATTCATATTTTTAAATCATTGAAAAATTAAAAATAATAGTATAAAATGATTTAAGTAACTTTTAATTAAAAGAAATCGTGCCAATGGTTAATAACATTAATTTATCATGTGCTCACTATAAAAACATCTGTTCAGACCACTCCACAGTTAAAAACAATGTCTTGGTTCCTTGCGATTAGTTGTGTGTATTTGGTAGCGGTTACATTTGTGTCTAGTTCACGACACACACAAGAATCGCTACTAGATCATCTGGCTATCGACAACTGCGACAATCATGCCGAGTAAGTAATCATGCATTTTTTATTTTTGTATCTCTCTTTGTATATATTTATGTACAGATTACAAGCAGAAACTTAATTTAAAACAGTTCTTGTATAATTTTTCATCTGTTACTGGTGTGGGCAAGAACTTTAATAAAAAACAGAAAAAAAATAAAATAACAGGAGATGGTCATGATCTTTTCAGCTAGTTTGTTCGACTAAATATTGTGTCAACGACGTGGCATGATTTCATATTAGCAGTTTAACTTATTCATTTGCTTTAATCTTTCTTTCAGCGACTGCTCTATATTGATTTTGTTTGATATGGTATTGTCTATAATTGCTTTGCTTGTATATAATTGTAAAAAACAGTTCCTTAGTTATGCAAATAATATATAAAAAATACAACACATATTAAAAGTCTGTCGCGTTAATCCTTCACAGGACGTTTCAATGTGCTTAATTGTTGAATGCTCATGAACTTACGCAAAAGGTAAAAATAAATGAATATAAATTTTGAAAAAAATGCCAATAAAGAGTAATTTGCATGAGCTTACTTAATTTAGATAATTCATAAAATTCACGACAACGTGTTACGGTAACAGTATCCACTATCATAACGGTCATAACGGTTTCGCCTTCGATCATCAAATAATCCATTAATTTATATGTTTTTTTAAGTCTTTGCTAAGACACAACACCAGGGATTAACTACAATATAGACATATTGACATCGGGACTTCTCCCGTACGGCAGTAGAATGGCGTCTTTGAGTATTTTTAAAATTATTTATACAGAGCAATGTCTGATCGGAATGTCAACGTTAAATTCAATTTCTCGAATAAGAAAAGGATTTTTAGGCTTTAATTCAGAAAAATATGGTCTTAACATCTCGAAAACTGTTATAATTGAATATAACACTAAAATGATTATCAAAGGCACAAAACAAATGTACCAGGATTATAATTTAATATGCCAGACGCGCGTTTCGTCTAAATAAGACTCACCAGTGACGCTCAGATCAAAATAGTTATTAAGCCAAACAAGTTCAAAGTTGAAGAGCATTGAGATCCCAAAATTACAAAAAGTTGTGCCAAATACGTCCTAGGTAATCTATTCCTGGGAAAAGAAAATTCTTAGTTTTACGAAAAATTCAAAGTTTTCTAACAGAAAATTTATAAAAATGACCTTATAATTGATATTCATGTGAACACCGAAATGCTGACTACTGGGCTTGTGATACCCTCGAGGTCAAAACGTCCACAAGCAGTGGCATCAACCCTTATAGTTTCGATGCGCTTTCCTTGATTAAGCTTAACCAGGAAGGCTAGAACCAAAACACGTGAAAGCCAGAGCCGTATATATACTTTTAAACTTTAGGAGGTATTTGACCAAAAGGTACATAAACATATGGCTTAATTCATCTTATGTCAACATGAATAACATGTTGACATGAACAACATCAATGGGGAACTTTAAAAATATAGTAAGCAATGTCAGTACCAAAGGTACTGAGATGATGAATAAAGGCAACAGTATTATTCCGCTGAAACAGTCATAAAAGCTTATCACAATCATGTTTAACCTGTCGAATTTTTGCGCCTATCCTAAGACAGGAGCCTTAATATTTTGTAAATCTTGCATGTTATTTTTTAAATTTTAGTTCATTTTTATGTTTTAGAGTTTAGTATGACATCCATTTTTTCTGAACTAGTACACTTTTGTGCTTAGAGGTTAGCTGACGCCCACATCTATTTGCGGGATTTTTTCGCTGTGTTGAAGATCAATTGGTGGCCTTCGGTTACTTTCTACTGTTTGGTTGGGTATTTGTCTCTTTGACACATTCCCCATTTCCATACTAAATATATCATAGTAAAAATAGAAAGTTCGACGGAGGCCAAACATGTTTCAAAAACTGGATCTAGTTTGTGACCGTTAACAATGAGCCAAGTAAACTATACAATCATGGCATACATATGTTCTTTCTTGCCTCTAAAGGGTTACAACGAATAAGTCTTTGAATTTTGCAGAGTTAATTGCTAAAGAACTTTTTTTTTAATTTTCATTTTAAAGTTATCAATATCTGTGTTTATGATATTTAGCAAATTTATTAATTTGTTTTTCATTTACAGACAACCAGAAGCCGTTTTGTCTCCATCGAATACAGGTTTAAGATGCGTTACTGCCAGTGATGAAAAAGTGTCAGATTATACATACTTTGATAATGTGCGCATGACCGTTGGAAACACTCCGATGTACACTGTTTTCCAGGGTTTGCTAGACTTCACTGACAACACTCCACGATTCTGCTTCGACAAGGACAACAAACTTGCTGAGTTTGATATTAATTTTAAAAAGTGAGTTACATGTTCATAGTTCTGTTGCAAAAGCCATTAAAGTATATCACATGCCTTAGTAATTCCAAATATATTTTCAGTTTCACTGTTAAGATATCTCATAAATCTAAATATCTGAATCTGAAATTCACAGAACGCTTTTTTTTAAATTGGCCAGTTCTATAAAACACATTCCAATATAGACTTGTTAATCATTTTAAGGATTGAACTTTCCTGCATTATGCTTTTACTTGATGAAAATTTGTTGATATTCTGAAGTTAGGCAAACAATTTGCAACGGAAATAATTTCATAATTTCTGTTTATATGAATAAAGAAACATGTGCTGTAATTTTTCAAACACATCAAACGATATAGGGCACCATATTTGGTTTGAATCTATTTTTAGTAGTTTGCTTATAATTGGTTTGCACTCCAAAATCTCTTATACTGTTCCTATAAAAACTTGATATCATTGTTATTCAAAGTAAAGCCAACATGAGTTAGTCCATGTTCAAATTTCGCCAATCGACGGAGAAGAGAAACACACGTTTCATGTAGTTATACAATTATGCCAGTGCTAAGCTTAACTAAAGACTATGTTCTTATTTAATGTAACCTTGAGATGAATAGATATTTACAATTTTATCAAATAAAAAATACTAAAAGCACCCCACATAGTCTTGCAATATGGAAATCCTAAGACTAATGTCCGTGACGAATTTCTTTTGACATTTTAAAGATTTTCATCTTTGTGAAATGAGCTCAGGCAAGTGTTGACTTATTCATTTAATATAACAGAAACATTTTATATTTTTCGTGTCAGAAAATTTCAATTTGTTTGCAGATATATATTTGTCCAAAGGGTTGGTCACTGCTTTTTTGTCTGTGAACTTTAAATCTTTCTCTTAACTGCAATATATAGCATAAGATTGCCGAGCCATGGCTTGAATAACGCTTCGGTCTTATAGAAAGACACTTACTTGAGTTTCGATTCTAACGAACTTGCAAAGCCCACATCGTTTAACTTACTTCGGAACACACATTTTGTTTCCAACAACCGAGAGATATTATTATTTTAGGGTCTTCGGTTGTCTCTTTTTCACACGACTTTTCTTCTATATATATATAATGTTTTCAGCTATCACGTCCCATTTAATATTGGAAGGTGTGTTTTATAAATCTGTATAACACTCTAAACTGTGCATACATTTACTTTCATGGGTATTGATTTTCTTAGGAAAAAGATTTTCTTGGATGTTTGAAACCGAGGTTATATAAAAGTCAGCATAGGTCCAAATGTAACTTTGTGGTTTGTTGAACATTTAAATTCGTGATTTATCAATACCTACAAAGTTAACGTTTATTGGTAACCAACGTACACCAATGATACATTTTCAAGTATAAAAGGAATTCTAATATTTGACACCAAACATTCAATTTCGGATAAGAGTATTAAATGGGCGTTATTTAATTTGATTACATGTATAGAAGGAAAATATATCATTTATTTCAGATCAGGGTACTAAATTGTATTACATTATTATTACACATTGTATTTAATTGTAATATACTAATATAAAATTTAAGAAAAAAATACTTATCTATATGAAACCCTGTTCTTATAGATACTAACTATTTCAGGGTACCTTACAGTTAAAGCTGTAGCGGTAAGGTCATTGTTAACAGCTTTAGTGCAATAAATTTATATTCAAGTGTTAAAAAAAAAAAAAAAAAAGGAATTCTAATATTAATCTTTTACAATTTCAGCAATAATCCTCTTGAGACCTCGAGGGTTGAATTAACTCCATGTCGTACCGGTGGATATTGGACCAATGGAAAAGTATTTTGCTCTCCCCCTGAATGTTCTAAGTATTTACGTCAACCAAAAAATGCAGAATATTTTGAGGAGGAACTACATGTTACAATGAATATGAAGGATCTTAACGAGATACCAGTAAATGGACCAAGAGGTGGAGCGTCCATGATAAAGTATGCTAGTGGAAGTGACCATAGATTGATCTACAACATAACGTCAAACACAACACAATATCTGACAACAGACCAGTTTTTTTCATATTGTTCAAAGTTTGGTCCATGTTACAAAGGCGAGTTTCTTGGGAGAACAGATTTGCTATATTCCCATGGAGGATGGCCTCCAATGATTCTCAAACGACAAGGTGACCAGGTCTTACTCATCCTGAGATATGACCCAAGAAGCTTTGTATACCGAGAAAAGTCACCTCTGGTCTCATGCAAGAGAAAGTCAGAAAATGATTTTGAATTATGTGACTCTCCCACTGGTTCTTATTCCTGGAGGAAAATATGGAAGGCGTCATTGCCTTATAAAAAGGAATGGTTATCATTACGATTCTTAACGCGTTGGTCTTACAAGCACGATTGTCTCATCCAAGTTACAGATACTGAGACACAAGAAGAACTGGTTAACTATACGGGTCCATGTGGTAGATATGCTGACATGAAACTAGGAAATTATCCGTATGCAAAGGTCGGTATTTCAAACAAAGGTCTTAGCGGATCAGTCAAAATGAGGTTCCGTGATGTTATCTTGATACAAAAAGGACCTGTATGAAACTGATGCGTTTGTTTTAACTTAATCAACGCGTTTGCTAAATTTTGTCGACTTCTCTATGAATATTTTGACAAATAAAAAAACGTCTTTTAACAGGTTTACAAATATATATTTAACACTTATGCTAAGCGATTTATCTGCTTGATTGGCATATCTTGGTAAAAAAAATTGAGACTTTTAATATAAACATTGCATTGTCTACACATTTCCTAGTTCAAAAGCGTTTCTGTGAAACCACAAATGTACACATAAAGGTAATATTTCAGACTACCAAAATTGAGTTTATTTAAGTCCTGAAGGCATGTGATAGTTATCATTGTAGCATACAGAATTAAAAGAGGAATTGTTCAATTAGAAATTAATAACAAACGACTAACAATCATAATGAACCCCTTATATATACAAACTTCAATTGCATATAGGATATACATTTTCCCACTAATTTGTTATTCAAGAGCTTGCAACTTCCACTCAGAATTTGTAAAACGTCACCAGTGTCGGAGCAGAAAGTTGATGAAGCGGGAGTATGTCAAAGAACTTTTCGTCCTTTTTCTGAAAAAAGGTCATCGGAAGTTACCAAGACCTTGTTGACAAATACTCCGTATCAACTTCACAAATAAAATACGCTGGTCTTGAAGCATATATTCCAGGCTCTGACGATTTGTATTATCTTTATTAGACGAAAAGTATTTTTTTCTTTGTCTTTGCAAGTAATAACTTTTCAGTATTTAGTCTATTTTTGGTAATATGCATGCGTCGTGGCTCAGTACTTATACATCCCGTCATTGTGTTATTGTGTTATGGTAAATTCTTGTATTCTTGTGGATCGTTTTTGATTATGTGCTTTGTTTATATGACTTTTTTTTCTTTGTTGACATATTTGTTTATTTTTACATTAATTAGGATTATAACACAATGTTGACTGCTCTTACTCTATTTTTAAAGATTAACCTTTTATGCCTGTTTACACATCGTTGTCAGTATGATGAGATTTTATGCGACTGTCATACAAGTGAGAAGTTTAGCTGACTTTAAAACTAGTTATAGTCAATCAACCATTTTCTACATACAAAAATGCTTTTACCAAGTAAGGAATATGAAAGTTGTTGTCTTTTAGATTGATGTCGTTGAGATTTTGATTTTGCAACTTAATAAGACACGTTCCATTTAGAATTTTCATCAGAATTCAGTATTTTTGTCATTTCCTATTGTGTTAATTACCCATTTTAGATGGTAACGTTCCCTTGTCACAATCTTATGGTGTTTATATATCTCAACTTGTTGCGATTTGCTCATGTATTTAACAACGTTTTTTTGTTTTAATGAAAGCTATCTCTGTATTACTGAAAAATTATTATACCAGGGTTTCCGATATCACAAACTAGTCAAAACATTTACTAAATTTTATCATCGGTACAAGGACATCATTCGTAAATATAAATCAACATGCAAACATCTTATACGTTCTGGTATTTCAGGTTCATTCTTTTATAATAATTTTTTTACAAAAGTGTCGTATTCACCTCAAAAGCTTACCAAACCTTTAAACAGACTAATTTTATGCGACTGTCATACAAGTGAGAAGTTTAGCTGACTTTAAAACTAGTTATAGTCAATCAACCATTTTCTAAATACAAAAATGCTTTTACCAAGTAAAGAATATGAAAGTTGTTGTCTTTTAGATTGATGTCGTTGAGATTTTGATTTTGCCATTTGATTAGGGACGTTCCATTTAGAACTTTCTTCAGAGTTCAGTATTTTTGTTATTTCTTATTGTGTTAATTACCCATTTTAGATGGTGACGTTCCCTTGTCACAATCTTATGGTGTTTATATATCTCAACTTGTTGCGATTTGCTCATGTATTTAACAACGTTTTTTGTTTTAATGAAAGCTATCTCTGTATTACTGAAAAAGTATTACACCAGGGTTTCCGATATCACAAACTAGTCAAAAAATTTAATAAATTTTATCATCGGTACAAGAACATCATTCGTAAATATAAATCAACATGCAAACATCTTATACGTTCTGGTATTTCACATTCAATCTTTTATAGTAATTTTTTTACAAAAATGTCGGCATTCACCTCCAAACCTTTAAACAGACTTATTCATAAGGGATACAATTACGATGCTGATGTCAGGTCATTAAGACTCATCGAGTCTCTGCATTGGAAATAAACACAATTATTATGAAACCAGTTGTTGGCATGATACAAGTTATGTTCTTTTCATATATTTTATAATTTGATACTAAACACCTAATGGGAAGGACTATGCTTGATTTTCATATAATAAAGATATAATAGAGGCCAAAGTAACCTTAAGAATATTAACACTCATAATTCGAAAATAATCTGATAATGCCATGGCAAAAAACGATAATGACCAACAGATAAACATTAGTACACAAAACACAACATAGAAAACTAAAGACTGAGGAACTGGACCCCGGCACATAATGGGGGTGATCACAGGTACACCGGGAGGTTAAGCTGATCCTTACTCACATGTGGCACCTGTCTTGTTGTTCAAGTTAGTACAAACCCGGTCATTAGTTCGTGAAAAGGGAACAGGATTGTTGTAAAGACTTTGGAAATATGTCCACTATCATCTGTGAAACAGATATTCCATAAAGGTCAACTTATCTGCAACGCTGTTGTTTTATGAAATACGTCAGCAGGTACGATGAAGTCATAGTTAGCAAAACGGTTAAGAAGATGGTGGCCAAAACCTTAATGTAAAACAAAAAATGATAATTTAATATAAAAAATACATCAGTAGTAGCTTTTATTTACTAAAAATGAAAGGAGCAGTTCCGGTTAAACACTTGAGTGTCTATTTCAATTGATTCAATTAGTTTATGTGAAAGATTTTAACTGATGTAGTCATTAAAAACGGTCTGATTCTAGCATAAATATGAAAAATCTATCAAATATGCCAAAACGCATCACTTTTCAGATGTTTTTTGTCAAAAATGTAAGTGTTCATCTTCAACCTTTATATATGTTTTGTATTATCATCAAATACAACTTACATTTCAATATTAAGAATGAACACGAATGCGGCCATATTCATTATAGACGGAAACCGTCTAAAATTTAACTAAAATGAAAAAAATTGTGAAGATTTCAGTAATTTAGCATGACTTAATGATGCTAGTACGCGATAATTGTGCATTTTATTGTCAAAACAGCCCATATTTATGTAGCAGAAGCATTCAACTTTCCAAAAAAATAGCTTAAAGATTACATTTTCACAATTTTGTAAAACTTCTATATTTTTGGGCAAAAAGGAGTCTTACTGAACCTACTCCTTTCTTTAAAAATTTAATGTAGAAATAGGCTGTCGAAAAATTTTAAAATGTAATTTTTCATTGAACCGTCATTAGTAAAAGAAGCACAAAAATTACCACAAGGGTCATCCCTAACGAGTTCAAACTCAAATTTAAATTCTTTATCACATTGTTTGAACTTTATAGTTCATCAATATCAATGTAAAATTTCAAAACATGCCATGCAACGTCATCGAAATGTCATCTTTTTGAAAGTAGCAAATACAATATGTTCCAAGTACATTTCGTAAAAAAAGAGTAAGCAAGGATAAATATCCAATGTTAAAAATATTTGAAAAAATAAACAAAAGCTCTGTTATTCGACTTTTGACGATGCTAATTTAAGCATGGATGCAATTTGGGTACTCCTCATTAAAGAATCATTGATGGTTTGGTGGTTAGTTCAGCGCAATTTTTTCTATGATTCCATATGAATTGAAAATCAAACTGGCGTACCTATATAATAAAGAAGGATAAGGCTACAAAATAAAAACAAAATGGAAATTTTTGTCATAATCGTAAAAAAACGTAGTTGAAAAAACTGTCAAAATAGGTGCAATTTGGGTACCGTCACGTTAGATGTAACTTAAACATATAGTATAAACTATTCTTTAGTGCAGTTTAATAAAACAATGCAACGTACTCACTAGTATCGCAGGTACGGTGCTAGCTTGCTACCGACGTGTATCCCTATGAACATGAAAAATATAAAGTTAATACTATCAAACATTTTATAAACACCAATTCAATAATGCATAAAAATCTTAATAGAGATATTGAAAAGGTTAGTCTTGAAAAATAAAAATAAACCCATATTGTTTTAATGTGAAATAAATTTATACACAAGACAAACATAAAGATAATACATAATGAATTTCGCTAATCACATTTCAAGGGTTTTTTTCAGAAGATATTTATATTACTGTTCACGATAAGGAGATGTAATATGATTGTCAATGAGACAACTGTATTGAACAGGATTCAGATAAATGACGCGCCGAAATCAACATCAGCTTGACCTTGAACAGAACTCAAACCATGCAGTTACATAAAAATATTTTGACATAACAAAATGTGAAACTATTTAAACCAACTGTCTATTATTAAACAAAAAAAAACCAAAAAAAAACAAAAAAACAAATATAAAAGACAATCACTGAAATACTAGACAATGAGTTGGTACAAACACGTATAGAATGTGGCAGGGTTATACATGTGTATACGCTCAACTATTCACCTAACCAGTGACCGTGGTGGTTGGTGGAACATCACATCATGAGAACAAATTGTAAAATTAGGAAGGAAATGGCTTGACTCATCATATCGACAAAACAACCCTATTTAAACAACCAAAAAAAAAAGACACAAAGTAAAGATCTACCATCATTGTCATATTTCCGAGTGTGACTGTTATACCGAATGTGAATTTGCATTACTATATGACGTGTGTCGGTATTGTACATCCAACAATTTAAGACACTAGGGCTGTTTTCCGACTGACAAATTTTGTGAACGTCTGGAATTTGTTGTTAAATTTATAATATCTAATGATTTTCGAATTCAAGAGGCCAAATTGTGGCTTTGTCATATTATCTATGTTGCGAGTGAAGTTAAAAATGCAATCCCAACACCTTTTGACTATTCTTTCTGCAAACTTTGCCATACGTTCTCATAATACATTTTTACACAACAATTACATTTGCTACATATCATGTTACATTTGATAATATGTGTCAGTATGTTTTATGGGTTAACGAACTTGGTGTTGAAAGAAGATCTCTACTCATATTTGTTAAATATTTCCAGACTCATAGAACTTTATATATAAGATAAAAGAGGGGAGAAAGATACCACGGCAGATGAACATTCAACCAATTTTCCATTGTTTAATATTAGTTCGTATGTTGATCTCCTGAACATATGGATTTAGAATTTTTCTTATTGTCACTTTCTTTTATACTTGCTGTTGACATCAGGCGCGTAGCTCCCTATACGCCAACACGCAGTTGCGTGCACATCAATTCGGCATGCAAAACAAACAAAAATGGCAAAATAAATTTATAAATTAAATGTTTAAAGGAAACACATATATGTAATCGCTTTTTTTAATGATGTACAATGTAATGCAGGGGTTTCATTATTTTTTTAGACTGGTGGTACCTTTCAGATTTTAGGGGGAACCAAACCCAAAGGGCGAGGGGTCTGGGGGCCGCCTAAGGAAGCTCCTTGATTTTAGGGATTTCAGCCTTAATTTTTTACTTTAAAAATAGGGAAAAGTCTGTAATATTTGCTTCAATTTTGGGTAAGTTAACATTGAATTGGTTTTTTTTTCTAGAGTAATTATCTGAAAATACATTGCTTATAATTATTTTGTAATCAGTTATAAAATATGTATGACCTATAATGCAGGGGTTTCATGTGAAATGTTGTTTAAATGTTTTGTTTGTTTTTATACTTTTATTAAATGTTTTGTTTGTTTTTATACTTTTATTAAATGTTTTGCATTTGTTCAATATTGTCAATTTGTGAATGAAATTTCATAAGTTACATACAATGTAGTATATTATTAAAAAAAAATAATAATAAAACTTGTAGCTTTTTTTTATTGCTTTCAACCTTTTGTTATAATCATAAGGGGGGGGGGCAAATTAATTATAGGCTTCTTAACTATAGTAAGTAACACTGTAAAACTGTGTTTATTGAAGAACTTTCTTTTTTTAATTTTAGAAGTCTAAAATCTTGTCAGATATTATATTTTGTAAACGTAACAGTTATATATGTTACTTCAGATTGTTTCACGAAGTCTTACACTAAAAATTTCCTGCAGACAGCAGTCATTTAAATCACAACATAGAACACATATCGAGAAAACGGTGATCAGGGACAACGTACGGTCCAACGGGAAACGAACTGATTTGATACAATTAACGATTTTCTGAATTTCATAGAATGTTCACCTTTATTAAACCTTTTATTCATAAAATAATCTGTGATACAAGCTGCTTTCCTTTTCTTAGACATAGTTATGTTGTTGTTGTTTAAATTCATCAACAATTTGCCGCTTGAAAATATAGTGCTAAATCGTCGCATTTTAAAGCGCTCTTACGATACAGATACAGACACGTGGTTTATAAGTATCACTTCTCCTTACTTTGGAGGTGTGCCTAAATTGGCAGAAGATAGATCTATACTTTAACGCGGACCTCGACGAAGACACTTTAAACATACACCTGAACGGCGTACACGGAGATTATCACTTTTAAAATAGGAAAGAAAGAAATTAGATTTGAACGATTTCAAAAGAATTTTACACATTATTTTTTTTTTTTTTTTTTTTTTTCTGCCGGTACCAGACGCTTCCGTAGGCGGGTAAAAGTACCGGGTACCGGGTCTTAATGAATGCACTGTAATGTCATTAAATAGCGGCATTTGGTTTCAAAATTAAAGTTTTATTGGAGATGAAAAGACTAACAGTAACATATTAACTTGCATCTATTACAAGATTTGAATTTGTTATACTCTAGAAGTTTCGGGGCACATTTTACAGAGTACGGTTTAACTGTTTGGACTGCGATGTACCAATTGACATTAGATTTATCAGTACCCTTTGATATCGTTGAAAGTATGACGAGGCGATGTGTTCAACAGACTACCAGAGCCAATCCCCCCAGCAAACACGCTAAAACAGTATTGGAAAGTCTCATTATATTTTGCGTTCATAGACCACATGATAATGGAACTGGAGTCGCGTCTGATATCATCAGGAAATCGCTTCTATGCGCATTATCTGCTTCCTCGTGTTGTCGGTAATACAACAAACGATCAAATCTCTGCATTGTTAGAGACATATGAAACTGGCCTGGCATATAATTTGTCAAATTCAATCGGGAGGTCGCTCGATGGCAAACACGAGTGCTACCACGGAGAGATCGTTCAGTGTACTACATCTTTTGAAAACATATGTATGAAAATTGATTAACCATGAACAACTACAGCTAGGTTATTATCGCTAGCATTACTGCATTATATTCATCGGGATTTCAGTGTGAATATTGACAAAGTAATAGAGACGTTCCCGAAGAGCAGATTTTGGACAATTTTGTGTAAATTCTGTATCACAAAAATGTGTTGCTTACATATTCAATTAATCATGCTTTACTCTATTCAGAAGTCAAGATCTCTAAATAGTTTTGCATTCATGAATTGTTTATAAGTCCTATGTACATCACAACATGTAGCTCCTCTTTAAACCGTCCAATGACTGAAAACCGAAAAAAAAAAATTTCTGCATAAAAGGGTCCCAAAATTTTTTCAGGTAGTTGCTTGCAGATCGTTTCTTTCTAGCTACGCCCCTGGACATTAACATGTGTCAAGGTTCTTATCTTTCCTGTGATATCAGTACACAAAATGAACATAACGACTGCCTATCGCTTACTGTGTATTGTTTTCTTCATTTGGTTTGTGTTCAATATATGTGTGAATTATTATGTCTATCTATTTGTATTAATAATTCTGAAATTAACATTTGTCTACCTGGAGCAAAACTATAAGAAGCTGTTACCCGTTCAAAAAAGATGTGTTCTAATTACTGGATGTGATACAGGTAATTAAATACAGTTGACGTAAAGATACTATATTTTCATTCATATAATGTATTACTTTATATTTTGGACAATTTTCATTGTTTTCTTCTTTAAGTATTATGATAATGTAATTCGACCATGTTTTTGAAAATTAGACATGTGTGGTGTTTGTCGTTGATGGATTATGTTCGTTGTTGTTCTGCAGTTTGCATGTTTTGTCGACTATGATATTATTTAATTTCGCGTATCTCTGTGATGAATGTTCTTTTGTGTGTTTGTGTTGTGTTTCTGTCACGAAGTATTGTCATTTAAGGGATATTTTTTTAAAACTTTTTCATAAATCGGGAGGCTTGGTTAGCCATTAAACTCGGTTCAACCCACCATTTTATCTTTGAATGTCCTGTACCAATTCAGGAATATGGCAGTTGTTTTTAAAAAAGGGACGAAAGATACCAGAGGGACAGTCAATCTCATAAATCGATTTTAGATACAAAATGTAGTTCGTTTTTATGTAATATGGGGTTTGTTTTAGTTGCCCTTCATTGAGCCGGTTATTTCTTTGTTTTTCTCTTGAATATAAATAAACTCATCATAAATAACAGGACTAAAATTTTACTCTTACGCCAGACGCACGTTTCGTCTACAAAAGAACTTTCATTGACGCTCGAATCAAAGGAATGTTTAGAAGGCTAAATTAATTACGAAGTTGAAGAGCATTGAGGATCAAAAATTCCTAAATTTTGCCAAAGACAGCTAAGGTAATCTATTCTTGAGGTAGAAAAGCCTTAGTATTTCAAAAATTCAAAGTTTTGTTAACAGTTAATTTATCATTATGAACATATCAATGATAACTCAAGTCAACACAGAAGTGCTGATTACTGGGCTAGTGATACCCTCGGGGAAATAAATCTCCGAAATTGACGTGTTTCCCTCGGTTGTAGTTTGTTAAACGGATTTGTGTTTCTCAATTGATGTATGACTGTTGATAAACCGATATACTTATGTTGCCTTCATTTACAAATAAAAAAAAAGAGACTTTCTAGAATCTAAAAGTAAATATTGATAACGATCGATTTTAGTGAGCATGGCATGCTTAGAGGTAGATAAGAATACGTACTTATGAAAAAGTGATAACAGCTACGGAACACCTTATATTGGTGACATACAACTTAAAATAGGTGTCAAGTATAATTACAATATTAACCATGCTGTAACAAGAGGCGTACAAAATTGCCATATAAGTAAACTCGTGAAAGATACCAGGATAAAATACGTTTATGCTGGTTCATGGCGTCTTCCATTTAATAAACATGCAAACATTGTCGTTCCAATCTAAAATGTAAACAACAATAATACTAAACTCCAAGGAATAATAAAATCAGAAGTCCTTTATAAAATTGCAAAATCAAAAGCTCAAACATCTGTACCAAGTAAGGAATATGACAGTTCTTGTCCATTCATTTTTGATGCGTTTTGTTATTTTATTTTGCCATGTGATTATGGACTTTCCGAATTGATTTTCCTCTAAGTTCAGTATTTTATTGATTTTACTTTTTACACATCAAACGAATAGAAAACAACTGTCATATTCCTGACCTGGTATAGGCATTTCCTTATGAAGAAAATGGTGGATCAAACCTGGTTTTATAGCTAGTTAAACCTCTCACTTGTATGACAGTCGCATATAATTCCATTATATTGACAACAATGTGTTCACAAAAATGAACAGACATGTCAGGTAAAAAGTTCAGAAATAGGGATACAACAGTCAACATTGTGTTATACTAGTAGTCTTAATTACTAAAATTTTCGATCAAAGAAAAGCAAAATGACATATATACGAAGCATTTAGGCAAAAAGTGGGAGATAATAATCTTGACAATAATCAATAAGCAAACACTTCTAAAAGTGCAATCTTAATTCATTTTTTAATCAGCAAATCAACTTGTTAAACACATCTCCGTGTTTTATTTTTTTTTATTTGAAGGTTAAAACGCAAAAACAGGATTATTTCTGTAAAGATTTTAAATATCTGATTAAAAATAAGTACAGAATACGTTTCAGCTTATTTGGCCTAGTATCGTCTTCAGTCAATAATAGTATTTAGATTCGTTTGATATTGAGATGTCTCACAGGTTGACACAAGGCCGGAATTTTTTTCCACAAACTTTACAAACAACTTTCAGTGAAATTAACGGTCTACAATCAAAGTCATTACTGAAAAGTATAACACCAAGCTCTGCTCGTCTATTGTACTATTGCATATCTGCACCGTGATGTGTGTATGGAATATTATTATTTCAGCTTTATTTGGTTCCTATTATAAAACAGTGTCTTTTTTGTAAAGTGGTGTTGTAAATGTGTAATGGTCATCTTTGTTTTCTACAGGTTTTGGACATCATCTGGCGAACCGACTAGCGGATGATGGCTTCAATGTATTTGCCACTGTTTGGAAAGTCGATAGCTCTGGAGCCAATAAACTTAAAAAAAGAAAGTCAAATATGCATGTTATTCAGATGGATGTCACTAAAATAGACGAAATAAAAGCTGCTGTTTCTTTCGTAAATACCAAAACTAAACAAAAAGGTAAGATGAACAAACAAGACAGATAGATTTAACATATCATATCAAATCGAACAGACGAAAGTCACGGACAAAGCGATAGATTTAAACATCAAACCCCAAATCAGAAGGGCTTCGAACAAAACAAAAACAGAAAAGGCCGAATACTGCAAAGCTTATGTCCTTAATCAATTGTTTGGAACCATTTTTACCGCACAAGAACAAAGGCGTAAGCTATTGTCTCAAGCCTATAGGTGATACTATCTAAGTACATTTTAAAAAAAAGCATGACAAACGTTTCATTTGTTGTATGAGAAGGTTAATTCAAACAAAGTTTTTGACCTGAATCACTTGAAAATAAATAAAACAAGAATATTAAACATTGATAAGGACAATCGCAGAATGCTTAAAGATGTGGCGTCATCATAAAAAGTAAAATTATTTGTATTCATCGTGCATTAAAGTAACAGACATCCGAAAACATAGGTAATTAAAGATCTATTCAAATAATTTGTTTTCTTTTATTTTGTGAATATGCAGGCTTATGGGGTGTAGTAAACAATGCCGGTTTCAACATATATGGAGATGTAGAAATATGTACCATGGATCATTACAGAGCTGTATTAGATGTAAACCTGTATGGAATGATATCAGTAACTAAGGCATTTCTACCACAGATCAGAAACAATAAAGGTACACTTTCACATTGAATATAAAAGTATGAAAGAAAAATTCATTTTATGAAAAAAACACTAATCTCGTTCTCATAAAATACTAGATCTAAAAGTTCATATTTCTTCATAAATATCACCATTCAGTCAGAGCTAACTTTATACCTCGTGTAGATGTTAATGAGGACAAATAAACTGAAACACAAAAAAAATGAAAAAAGTCTTGTGTCACATAGTAAATTTTCTGGTGAAAACCAGTGTTCTGATTTATGGTTAACAACCATTGTTCTGATTTATGGCTAACAATCATATTTGGCAAACAACGACAATGACTGAATTACTGGTTCCTGACCTGTTAGGAGCACATAAAGAATGTGTCAGGATTAAAGATATCTATAGAATATAAAAAAAGAAGATGTGGTATGATTGCCAATGAGACAAATATCCACAAAAGACCAAAATGACACAGACATTAACAACTATAGGTCACCGTACGGCATTCAACAATGAGCAAAGCCCATACCGCATAGTGAGCTATAAAAGGCTTCGATAAGACAATGTAAAACAATTCAAACGAGAAAACTAACGGCTTTATTTATGTTTAAAAATGAACGAAAAACAAATATGTAACACATAAACAAACAACAACCACTGAATTACAGGCTCCTGACTTGGGACAGGCACATACATAAATGTGGCGGGGTTAAACACCAACCTACCATAATAATAAAAATAGACATATCAAAAAAAATAGACAGTGTAATAATCGCACAATATAAGAATAGATTTAAAGAAATATTTAGTAGTTTCATCGCCGAGGGTATCACCAACCAAGTAGTCAGCACTTCGGTGAATTATCATGTACACGAAACGCGCGTCTGGTGTATCAAATCAAAAGCCTCATACCATTGATACCAACTATTAGTAACAACTTGATTCGTTAGATCGGTTCAAAGCTAAAAACAAAGAAAGCAATATAAAAGTATTAAACATCATTTTTCAAGATACTTATTGAGAGGGAGATGAAACCATCCCCTGATTTTTGGTGGGGTTCGTGATGCTCAGTGATGTTAAGTTTTCTATAGTGTGAGTTATGTGCTGTTGATATTCTGATTATCTTTTTCTTGTCTTTTGTTTTGCCATGTCGTTGTCAGTTTCTTTTCCAACTTAAGAGTTTGAATGTCCCTGTTGATATCTTACGCCTTTCTTTCAGGTTGATAACATTTAAGAATAAGTGTACTTGAAGTATCAATAAGTTTGCAAGGATCTTAATTTTACAGTTCTATACACAAGACTACCGTAAAAATTCGGATGTAATGTCTCATGAGAAATAAGGTTTCTTCAACTACAGTCAAACTTCCAATCCATGTTATTTCGAAGAAAAAATTAAGTAAAGGTTTTAATTAAATAATTTTTGTCGTAATCTTCTGTTTTAACATTATAACATCGTAGACCAAGTGTTTTGCGATCTTCTAATTTAAGGTCGAATAGTGAATGTTTCCAGTGTAATGGCTCGCCTTAACTACCCGGGTAACACAAACTACCAAATATCAAAACATGGAGTGGAAACAATGAGTGACTCTTTGAGACTTGAGATGATTAAGTTTGGCGTTGGAGTGTCAATAATAGAACCTGGGGAGTATGATGCAGCAACGTCTTGCAGCAGTCCAGAAATGGTAAACTTGAAATCGTTTTTTGTAAAATGTTTAATGCGATAAATTTTGTGTGTGTGTGTGTTTGTGAATGTGTGTATTTGGCCCAACACAGATACAGTTATCTTGTTTATCTTCAAAAATAAGTTTTATATTCTTTTTCGTGTTTAAAAAAAACTGTAATGTCATTTGAACTTGTCATTATGCAGAATTGGCGGAAACTTGCTTAATAGTTCATACCTATATGTATGAATTTTGTAGGTATCAAACGCCGAGAAGTGAATATGTGAAATAATGCAAAATCGGTAAAAATGTTTGAATAAACCAACAGATATTGAGTAAATCTACGATTGTGACGAATCAAAGACTTGTATGTTATGTATACCGTCTATTGTTCTAGTACTGTATGAATATAATTTTATTTAGTGTATTTTTCTGTTCATGATCCATCTGATAAAGAAAAGTTGATTTTTATGCTCAATCCATCAACACCATCACAAGTAAATAAATTGGGGTCCTACATCAAAAGGTCATTAGAACTGAGGACAGGGGACACTGGAATATTTACTTTAAATGAACGATTGTGTATATATACATGTGAATTATAGTTATATTGTTTACTTATTTTATATGTCACAAACTTAATGTTTAAAGTTTATATCGCAATAAATATTTGAATTTGAATTTGAAATTTATAAGTAATTGGACAAAATTGGAGAAGACCCTTGACGCAATAATTCACTATGCACTGTATATCTCGTAACAATCTATGCAGAAAGTGGCAAACACAACGGATTAGATTATCTGACTATCATTATGACTGTGAATCTGAAGAAAGCCCTGCCTAAAGAGCCATGTATCTTGTAATGGTATAGCCAAAGTCTACCACGTATCTATTTTCAACATACTTTTAAGGCTTATTAAAAGAAAGCAAAATTCCGTCGTTATAAGTGTTTCAATATGGGTTTTTTCAGTGCAAGAGAGTGAAGGCAGATTGTGAGCAGATGTATGATAGAGCATCAGAGGAGGTTAAAGCGGTTTATGGGAAGGACTACTTCTATCTACCATATGAAAACATGAGGCAATACGGGGAGACCGGGTCATCACCTACTCCTAACCCAGTATTAAACGCAATTGAAGATGCCTTATTAAATGTCCACCCTAAAGCACGATACCTTGTTGATGGTGGAAGTGGTCTTATTGACAAGACGGCAGTAAGTTGTTTTAGTATTGAATACATTAGAAAAGTCACGGCGTTAATTATTTTTGAACGTAGCCATGTAAAAGTTCGTGTTTGAATATTTAATAAATAAAACTAAGATAAGTAAATCGCGAAAAATGCTTTCAACGTACGAAATTGAAAGAATGTTATTTTTTCAATCAACCTAAGTACTTATTGTCCATTATTCTCTTGCCAATTCAAAATATCGTATTCCAACGTTTTTCTTTTTCATTTTTATATGTTCGGTTGATAACATTACACAAATGTTTTAAAGAGGCTTTCTTGACGGTATGAAACTTTTTTTCTTTCGACGTACCTTGGTTTTAGGGTGAAGTTATAATCAGAACAGGTATCTTTACTGATAAAAGGCCCGTCATATGTTAGTTCATAAAGCTCAAGTTTTTATTCTTCTTGTCTTAAGTTTACTTGTGACATGTACTTTGTATTTCATTTATTATTTTCTAGATTTTTTTGGTTCTTATTTTGACAAATGTACACACAATCAGGTAGTGTAAGGGTTGCAAATGTAACATTGTCGCTTTGGTATACTTTTTGTTTACTTATATTAAGTCATTATTGTATTACCTCAATAGTTTTTGTTGATCTTAAGAAATTACAATCAGCTAGACAGAAATAATGTACTTCGCTACTCACTCGAATTTAAATTATATAAAACATTTCATACAATTTAATGCTCAAGATTGCTATTTGTATTTTTTTATACTGTTTTTTTGCAGATAATGGCCAGAATAGACAGTCTTCTACCAGAATACGTTAGTGATTTTATTTGCAGTAGTAGAACTGGGTGTTATAAATCACCACGTGATCAGTCTGCTTGAAAATGAACATTAACTGATATCTATACTATCTATACTATTAAACGAGAAGACTTCATTTTGTATGTCGCTTCTCTTCCTTCTTCAATAAATTAATCATCATGGCTCTGTGTTCTTTAGGTAACATGCATTGTCGCTTTTGCCATCCATTCTTATGATTATCCAGATTGAGTTATTTTGGGAGAAAAACGACAAAATAGGTGTCCGGATATTGTTTCCGTTAACAGACTGACTTTTAGTCATAGATAAGACTTCCGGTTTTAAACATGCACAAGAACAACCAATCGTATGATAAATTACAAAAATGAAAAATAAATAAGCCAATCAGAGCGTTCTCCATATCATGGTTTTTAGATCGCAAGAACCACTACTATTATACCTCCTCAGAGACAATTATCATATTTTCGCGTTTATCCACCTATAAACGACGATTATACTACTATAATATACAGAGACTCTGTATTCTGACTACTTTTTTTCTGAAATATTTACTATCTAAAGGGTCATACCAGTTGCATATATATTGAAATAAGTAAAACATGTGGGCATAAAAACTTATTGTTGAAAGTGAAAACTTTAACCTGAAGCCGGACAGAAGGACAGACGAACGAACGAACGGACGAACAAACTAGAAAACGTAATTCCCATGATAAATGGGGCATAAAAATTTAATATTGAAAGTGAAAGTAGTGATTTGGCCAAAATGGAAGTAGGATAGAGATTAGAGGGAGGCAGGACTTATTCGGGACTTCGGGATCGGGTGTTTTTAAGCTCGGGATTAAGGGATTGATCTTTACGGGATGCGGGAATATTTTTTTTTAAATTTCGGGATGTCGCCGGATATGAATTTCGCTAAAATACGCACCTCGGACTTTCATGTTTTTAAGTCTGGGATTTCGGGATCAAGGCCCCTCAGACCACCCCTTAAATGTCATTTATACGAGATTCAAATCCTACCATTCGCATCTTAATAGGGCTCTCAAAAGGAAAAGCACTGATGGATTGTCCTAGAAGCACATTTTATTAGAATAATAAGCAGTTTCATTTATTTCATGTTTGAAGCGGTGCAAATTTTTAATTTAATTTGACTTTTACCAAAAAATGCATTGTAGCAAATGGGAAGAATAATTGTGGTATAAGGCCAGAAACACGAAAAATAATTGAATTTAACAGAAAGGAAACACATAACGGACTTTGAAAAAAGGGAGAGGGCTTTTGATACCTTATATGAATTTCTCCAGTCATAATATCTTTTACAAAAATTCATCCTACAACAGTTTACAAGATGTATATGCCCGCGATTTGCGGGTGTGTTCAAGTATATCTAACATTAGGAAAAATAAAATACATACTTTTTTAACAAATGTTCAGTTTTATTTGTCAGTTGTAAGATGCTTAAATATTCTATTACATACATTGTATATCTACTTGGAACGAAAAAGTCTGAATTATTAAAAGTATACATGAGAAGTAATGAACAAACAAATGATTGGAGCTGCATGTATAACTGACATTAAGTACGTTAAGCAAAGGTCAAGCCTAACAATACTGCTCGATTATATTAACTATACATTGTATCACCTTCTTGATACTAGTATGCTGCAGAATTCAAAATTCGCAATTATTTATTTTTTTTTCATCATTACAGAAAGGCAAATCAATTTCAGAACATATTGAAATAATAAGGGACTATTATTTTTTATCAGTTAAGTCAAATTTAACTAATACTTTATGTGATTGTGCTTTTGATTTTGCCACCTGCTTAGGGACTTCCGTATTGAATTTTCCTCGGAGTTCGGTATTTTTGATATTTTACTTTTTATTCATGGTCAAGATTAATTTGCCATTTGTACAGCAATTAAACCCCTAGCTAAAAATACTTGAAAAAAGCCAACAAATTTTAATGGTGTTGTTGAATACAAAACTTGTCTATTCTGTTTGATTAACGTTACTTCAATTAATATTTCGTTAAAACATTAATATACTATAAAATATCATGTTTCTCGCTTCATTTTTTTTTTTACCTAACCTGAAACATATAAGTTAAAACAATTTTAAAAAACGATACAAAAACATAGCTTACTTTAACATAGCAGAAATCATAATGCTTTTTTTTAAAAGCTGTTGTAAATTTATTTAACGTTACTATAATAAATCAAAAGTTGCTATTTGATCTAAAAGAACTTGGTAATTCTTAATCCATCGTCCTCCATCAATGTTTTGTCCATTTAAATTATCTCGCCACGTCCCTTTCGGGAAGTAGATATCCCTTTGTCTAGCCCCTGGATCTAAGATAGGTGCCACCATGAGCGTGTTGCCTACCATAAACTGTGAATCTATATTGTATGTTTCCTTATCATCTGGTGCTATCCACCACATTGCACGAATCAAAGGATAACCTGAAAATATACAATGAAACACATTTGGTTTTCTAACTGTAATTCATACATAATCTTATTAACTCCATAGAGAAGTTAAACTTTAATTACCAGTACTATGTAAACTATAAGGACCCTTAAAGACAATGCAGGTTCATCATTCGGTTTGTCTTTTTAGATATTCATTGACATTATTATCCAGTACGAAATAATTCCTTTCTTGAGTATAAGTCTCACACCTTAATCATTAACAAGGACATGGGTTTTATATCCTGATTTCATTGATAAATGAATTGACAAGTAGATGATTTCAATATTAGTTATGAATAATTGGAATTATAAAATTCATCAGGAGCAATATAAATATCATTGGAGTTTGGTTTCCCAAAATCTGAGCTTAGACATTTGTTGTGTTTTACCTCGAGGGTCACTCTTGAGTCCAATCGTAACTACTCGGCCATTCTCGCTACGCAGTACAATTATTTCTTCGTGCAACCAGAAAGGCCGAGTAGTTCCGATTGTCTTGAGTCTTTAGTAGACGAAACACGTGGTATACAACATTATAAAGTCGGTATCAACGATAAGTTTATTCATAAGAAAAATGAACACCAAAAACAAAACAGGTTCATTCAAATTTGTATGGTTCTTGATTAGTTAATTTTTCAAACATTTTGTCTCTTTAAAACTAAATTTTAGCAGGAGACTTTATGAAAATACTAAATTTTAAAATCAATCTGATTCTACTATCGCAACTTTACACAATTGGCTGACAGTTGCACTTTATTTGTACATACATTTCCATTCGAAAATTTCAGAGAAAATCAAATCTCAGTCAAGCATTCAGGGATTATTGGATTAATATTAGAGGTGTTCATCCAGTAGTCAATGGTTTTGTACCGAAATAATATATTTTACATCAGAAAATTTAGAAACTAGCAATTATTAAATTGACTAATTGTGAACAAAGCTTGGTATTTTCTGAGAAAGCGTATTACTGTGCTTTCCGACAACAAGAGTGTACACGCTAAAATGTCTCGACTTCTTTACTAATCATTGATATTATGTTGATAGTCTTAAATATAACGTATTTGGCACAACTTTTTGGAATTTGGGTCCTCAAGGCTCAACAAAAACGACGTCGCTAGAGAATTAGTACAAGCAATGAAGGTAAAGCAATTAACAGATAAATTGTTGACTTACAGAACTGAAAAAATAAAAATAAACTTACCACGCTGCATTGATTTTTCAGCATAACTTAGCAGTAAAGGTGTAACAACTGTTTCATGAACTCTGATCATGCTATGTGCTATCTCAATTACTTCTTTATCATAGTCCCATGGGGTAAAGGAAAACTGCATAGAAGGAAGATACGCTGTTAATTGTAACCATCTTATATATAGTTCACGATCTGGCAAAATAATGTCCTTGGCTAAAACTTCTCCGTAACCATTACCTCCTATCATATCTGGCAAAACAAATGGATAACCTAGGATACCAAAGGTCAAAGCTGAAGGTATAATGGTTTTTAGTCCATTTTCATAACCCCAACGTGATTCTTTGTCTGCCATTCGAACAAAAATAGGATGTTTCTGTGATTTATATCCACATCTCACTTCTATCAAATTCCCATGGTTACTCACCATTTCCACATATTTTGTTGCAAATATGTTTGGGTTATTTATTATTTGATGAGAACTGAATGGTATTGGAATGAAAGTTCTTTCTCCCGCGTCGAATTTAAAAGAATCAATACCATAGTTTTCTTTCATCATTTGCAATCGGTTATTGTACCATGAAGTTGCATTTGGGTTTGAAGGGTCAATTATTGCCCCTATTCCTTGCCACCATTGGACAAGAGCTGGTACTTTTCCAGATAAATCTCTGAGCCAATAGTTGTGTCGTGTTCCCTCAGTAAAGGCTTTCGAATCCAGATTAGCAAATGGCGTTATCCAGACAGTTACCCTGAAACCTTTTTGTTTTAACTGTTTAATCATTTCGATAGGATCATGGAATTTTTCGGAATCAAAATTTAAGTCCCCATATTTTGTTGAATACATATCGTCTATCTCAATCTGACTGTTTGAGAATCCATATTCGTTTATCTCATTAGCATATCGGAGTATTTTCTCTTGATTTATATCAACTTTATACTTGGCCCATGTTGACCAAATTGGACTTTTAATCATCCGCAAATCGGGAATATCTTGTGGTTTATCCATAATTTTTTGCCTTAATTTCTGGAATACTGTAAGAATATTTTTATCTTTGCAAACAGTGTACTTTAATGTTGGATAGTCATCGTCTTGCTTTCGTAATGCGTTGCTATACTTTGCCTTAAAGCACATGAGTTGCGATCCAGATGAGTTAAAACTAACATGTAAAGGAACTGATTGATCTACAAAAATTGCAACACCGTTAGAATTAATCCAAAACGGTTCTAAAACATTTCCAAACGATCCTTTGATAACAACTACATCTTCAGAGACGAATTCTTGTAATTCTATTTCATTTTCACAAAAAGGCCATCTTTGATAATGTAACTCTGATCCTCCATACCAGTATGCGTCTGCTAAGGATATACAGTCATGTGGTTCAAAGTCCAAACTTGTAACTGTCCATGTTATAACCTGACATCCTACTTCGCCAATCATTTCTTGATTAACAACGACAGATCCATATCGAGGCCAGGTAATTGAGAGAGAACTATCATCTGATGGTGGCGATATTTCTGATCTACTTTTTTTCAATATAGATGGTAGAAAAATTTCGGCGAAAAGAGTATCTTGTTCAAATATTATCTTATTCTGAAGCGCATCATGTTGTACGCTTTGACAAGAATCCTTTGTGCAGAAACTGTCAGATTCAACATATTCTAATAGATATAATAATAAGCATAGAAACCATCGAAATACCATTTCAAACAATACTGCCAATCTAAAATTAAAAAAGGGTTTTAATAACCTAAAAAAAGACACCTTTTAATTTTACATTTTTTTTACAACTGTGTCTGTTGTTAATGGAAGAGTACAGAAAAACTCCATGAGACAGAACATCACGACTGCCAAGCAACAAAATAAGTAGTTTTAGCCTTAAAATTCGTTTTTTTTTTATGTATTTGAATCAGAGAGTTTGGCGTTTTATAAACAAGTATATCCCATTAGTTTGATGTGGCGTACCTTAGTAGATGCCTAATGGTTATTAAAAGTAATATAACAAAAATACCGAACTCGAGGAAAATTCAAAACGGAAAATCCGTAATAAAATGACAAAATCAAAAACTCAAATACATTGATCAAAAGAATTGGCAACAACTGTCGTTTTCCTGACTTGGTACAGGCATTTTTAAATTCTAATGTATAAAATGGTGGATTAAACCTGGTTTTATAGCCAGCTAAATTTCTCACTTGTATAACAGTTCTATGATACTGACATCGATGTGTGAACAAAACTAACGAAATAAAAGGTGAAATTGTCCAAAAAATGGGGTACAGCAGCTAACTTTGTGTTATAATCTTAACCAATATAAAAACACACAAATATGTAGCACAAAAAGGCATAAAGGCAAGTACATTGTGATTAGAAAGACAAGAAAACCAAAATGTAATATAGCACACAATAACACAGTGCCCGGATAAATAAGTACAGAGCGATTTCATATGTTACAAAGAAACACGAAAAGGCATATAGACAAATCTCATTAGCAAAATTAAAAGACAAGAATACAAAAACTTACCATAGCACAGTAACACGATGATGGCAGTGATTTGAGTGAAACAGTGTGTATTTTTTTTTATCTTGACATCATATTTATAAGTGCTAGTGATCTTTGGCTTCGTTGCTCGATTATTTTGATGAAGCGCTTTTCCTGATTTACCCCAGGGCCAAGGAATTAGAAGACTTGAAACAAAAGGAGCTACATAACAATTAAAATTGCTTTGACAGATATGCTAGCCCTACTGTCCATGCATCGTTCTTGATGAGAATCCACACTGAGTCAACATAACACAACGGAGTAAATTTAAATATCAGGTGACTATTCTGTTTACTTAAGATCTCAGACATCACAAAACATGTCATATTGAGTTGAACGGTAGACATATAGTTTTGGTTAAAATAAAACTCGAAATGGACACCAAAATACTTTTTTAGCATCGATTTCAGTCGTTTTTTTCTCATTACTCTGTTGGAATAGTATTTTATGAGGAGCTCACACCTGTTGCAGAAGTTCGTATTGTACGTGTGGTGGAAACATGCACGAGCGTACAATAATAGTGCACTGACTTGACATATCAACGATATAAAGACGAGGCTTAGAAACGGGGAAATGCGAGGCTCAGACGAGCTTTTTCCCCGTTTCGGGCCAAATTTATTGTCTTTAAACTGCAATCCTAAAAAAAAAAACATTTTCAATTGTTGTTTAATGTGTTATTTTTATCATTTGATTTAATTATTGGAAAACTTCCCCCTTTTATAAAAAGGCCTCATATAATGCAGGCGGAGAAATAAGCAACACGATGAAATGTACATGACCTGATGAAATTCGCAATCGATGGTGAACGAATTTGTTTGAAAATGAACTAAATTATCAACAATAAGCATAACACATAATGATTTATAGGTTGCAGACTAAAAATCTTAACAAGTGAAATATTTTTTTTTATATGAATTGCAAAAAAAAAATAAGTTTAAGTCGTTGTATACATTGAAAACAAGAGCTGTTGAATAGGTCGTATGAATAATTAATTTTCCTGCAATTGGGTGTCCTACAGATATCGCTATGCTGTATCTGTATACTATACAGATATCGCTTTAAAGCTCCGCCCACTGTATAGTTTGAACCTGTGTGACCTCAGAATGTGTATTCCAGTTGCATTCCAATGACGATGACAATTGTCGATTTCAAAAACTTGAATGTGTATGATTGTGTTACAAAATCAACCATGTCAATTTCAGCATGCATGTTTAGTGAATGTCAAGTCTGAAGCGTAGAACAAATTTGACAATGTTTTGTTATTTGTTTTTACTGTTGAAATTAGTTGTTATGTTAAAATAGATAATTATTCACCTTGAGCGATGTATTATTGTTGACCATTCGAGATTCTTTTTTGCGAACCCGTCTTCAGCGTAACGTGTGTATTATTGTTGACCATTCGAGATTCTTTTTTGCGAACCCGTCTTCAGCGTAACGTGTGATTTTGATATTACTACGCGGGCCTCAAGGGATTACAAATCGAAAATAACTGCTAAATATGTTAGTTTTTGTGTCTTTCAAAACACAAACAATATACAGAATTAATTGCAAGATAAAGACAATAACTGTTTAGTGTATTTAAATATCAGCTGTATTTGTACTCGGCTCGAAACAGGTGTAGTAGCTCGCTAAAAGCTCGCATACACCTTGTTTCCTAGCCTCGTACAAATACAGCTGATATTTAAAGACACTTAACAGTTATTGTCTATATAATTTCGGCAATTTCTATTTTATATCCATGAGGAAATGTGATATCATGTCAGTGACTGTATATGACATAGAAAATAAGAAATATATGGTAAACGCATTTTGACTGTCCAAATAGAACGAGTGCAGTATAAATATGTATATACCATCAATTTGCAGAGGTTATGTAACTGCTGAGAAGTATTAAGTTGGCGATTCGAAATTCCAAATTATCACGGTTGCTTTTGAATTTTCGGGAAGATTGAAAGTATTATCATTTCATTGCATACAATGAAATCATCATCTGTGTTAGAGATATCGTTTCTTATTCAGTTATAAAATGTATTGGAATTCTAAATGTAACCAATATTAAACGATTGTTGACCAATGCAACAATCCCATTATCACGGTGGGTAAGGTTGTCCTGCGAGAAAACGTTCTGTGC
The DNA here is from genome assembly GCF_963676685.1 of Mytilus edulis. NCBI lineage: Eukaryota > Metazoa > Mollusca > Bivalvia > Mytilida > Mytilidae > Mytilus > Mytilus edulis. The sequence continues at coordinate 62,457,390 of NC_092345.1, forward strand.
TGGTGATTCGGTCCTGACGGGTGCAGGTGATCATTGAAAAAATGTAAACAAAGACGAAAATGATGATTTTTGACGGTTTCTATCATAAAAAATGGAAGGAAACAGTTGAGATTTTCAATTTTGTTTCTTATGGGTTCATAAGCAAACCATTAAAACATTGACCCTCTAAATTGTTTCAGTAAGCGTAACACAAAAGTGCTCATTTTCAGAAAATCTAGAACTGGAAAAATAAAACAAAATTGCTCATGAAGTCTATACTCAAATCCAAAAGACAAAATTATTTTGTGAAAAACCCGTTCAATTTAAGAAAATTTTGCATTTTCTCAGTTTATGTATGTCCTGATACTGTGCTGGTGGGTCCTGTCATTGTGCTGGTGGGTCCTGATACGGTGCTGGTGATTTTGGGTAAAAAGTTTGTCATATTTGAAACAAATGTTTCAAAATCAATAAAATTTGGCTGATAATTGTATTCAATCGGATCTGTGACTCCTATTTTTACTTTAGTGCATCCATTTGGCTGTTTTATAAGCGTTTTCAAATAATAGTAACTTATATTACACAAATGAGCAACATCTTCCGTCCAATAGCAGATGAAAATGTATCTAATTAGAATAGTTTTATTCAAGATATCAAAAGTGTTTGAATTGATGATTCTTTACATAATATGTTAACTTAAACAGTTTTAAAAGTGCTTAAAGTAAAGCGACATTTATAAGAGGGGGGTTTATTCAGTTAAATATGCGTTCCACACACCGCTCCCAACTCCATCAAACCAACCCCTCCTCCTTTCCTCAATCATTGGTACAGTGGTGTAACAACACAATAATTTATCACATAAAACAATAACATTAAGACACAAATTATTGAACAACGCATACTCGCAGCTGCTGAAAGCTAGTTCAAAGCCGCATTTTCAACTAATACTGGTAGATAAACCAAATTCTCTTAGATACAAATCTCAATCGTACCGATTATAAAGTTCATGTTTTAATGTTTGATAAAGCAGAACTTTGAAAGTGTGCAATGAATCTTGTGCTCACAACAGTTATTTCATCACTATGTATAAATCAGACATCTTAATAGAGAAGATACCGAGAAGTATTTTACAGTTCATGATCATGAAGGGGTAGAGATTGCATGGAAGTTAAACTAGGATAAGAAAAAAAAATATAGTATGTTCTTGCGAAAGACTTTAAAAAGTCTTTGCATTAAATTCTAAACAGCTTCTTATTGTCGTAAATTGTTAAATTATCAACAAAATCTCAATAACTTGTTGGAACAAACAGAACAAAGGTGACCTATAAATGTAGTTGTTAATTTCTGTGTCATGTTGGTCTCTTGTGGAGAGTTATCTCATTGGCAATCATAAGCACATCTTCTTTTTTTATATTTAAATAAATTTTTTATGGAGTTTGATTTACTTTTAAGCTTCAACCCTGGTGAGCCATCATGTTAATTGTCGGTATGCTGTTGCACCTATCGCACGTAAATTTTCATATTTCCATCTTTTTTTCTGATTTATTTTACCAAATTCATACGTGACCAATTGACAGGATTATTATCCTAGTAACCGGTGTTGCCCATGTATATATTGAATACAAGTTAAAAAAAATAAACAATACTATACTTATGTGTGTGTAAATTTGTTTAGGTAAAAACAAAACTACAAAAACTTCGAAAACAAGAGAGATTTTTTTTTTTAATGTCATGATTATCTGTCGATTTCTAGAGCTATGCTTAGTATTAACTTCAGATGACATCTAGGGACTTCACATACTGGTGACCATGCTGTCTTTCATAATTATATTCATATACATATATAAACTGAGACTACTATAACACAAAGATTGATCACTATCAATTTATCGGATAATGTGAGTCTCCTTATAGTTAGATACGTTATTTTAACCTAGTTTCGTATTTAACATATATGAATAAACAAACTAAAGAGGTGGAAACTGGTACTTTTGCATTTTTAATTATTTATTGCAACAAGAATATTTGTGCTGAATGGAAACTGTGTTGGTCAAAATTTCATATTGGTTATAAATGTTGTTGTACCAAGTTTCGTTATCTGATATGAATTTTCTGAGAAGTACAAGGTAGATAGGCATTTTTTTGTTATTACGGACGCCAAGTCAATACATGTAGCTCACACCGCTCCTCGCCACAGGTGAGCTTATAGCGAAACGGGTTGGTAACTAGTTTTTTCAAATCAGTTTTGTAAAATGTGTAGATTTGTATTGTTACAGCGGATGACAGTGAGGGCATTCCGGTGTATTGATATCGCCTAGATTTCCATTACGTAACTTTCGTTTTGGGTTTTTAACCGATCTATGAACATGATGAATACAGAGATATCATCAACATTCCTTATCGCTTGTTATAAATCCATTTCTTTAATGAATACTCATCGAATACTTTTTAAATAAGATAAATATTAATAACATTAAAATGTTTTGTTATATGTATATACATATAAAAAAAAAACAGTAATATCTATGCACACGCATGGGGAGGAATATCTCAAAAACGTTTGCAATCTCAATGAACGTTAACTCTGCATGGATGATTAAACATATTTTGCGGGAAAATATGAATGCCTACTCAAATCCATTCTATTATAAAAATCAAATTATTTCAGTAGAGTGTCCTATATGCACTTGTACTGCACTATTATTTATATAGTAGAAGAGAATGATATACAAATACATGAACATTATATATACATGTAGCTGTAATAAACAAGTATAAATATGATAAATAACAATAAACCAGAGTATACGGAGTTGTATCACTACAATATAACAGTCATTACGTTGAGGTTGAATTCCCTGTCAGTAATTTATTATCAACGCACGAATTTGTCCCAGAAAAAGAAATTATATCTGTAAACAAACCTTACTTTCATGTATAGAGATGTGATTTTTTTTCTGAGACAAGTCTTTATCATTATATCCATCGGACAGCTGTCATCCGATGTTCAGTACATCAGTACTTTGATTTTCAACTGTTATGGCTTTTAAAAGTTAAATGTAGGTGTATAATTTAGGGTTTTTTTTTTGCATCTTATATACTTTTATAATTATCACTCAATTGGTAGTATGAAGCTATGAGATATTTTAAGTTTTGAAATTAAAAGCACATTTAACAAAACCGATTTCTGTATGTGCAAACAAGTATAAATTCAACTGAAAAAAAAGTACACGAAAAGATAAAATATTGATTTTAATTTGCATATCTGACCCGCCTTTCCCATCCAGCAACAGCTCTTTTTTTATTTTTCATTTTTTTTTTTTGGGGGGGGGGAGTAAAAATGGGCAATCATTTTATCGCATTCTACTTCCAAGGCGTGGTTGAGTTGATTGTTTTGTCCTGAAAACACATAAATAAAAAAAAACAAATGTTTGATATATCTGGCTTTAGTTTCGACTTAAAAAAAATATATACAAAGATTACATGTTAATGTTATAGTACTAAGAATTCACTGTATCAGCAAATGAAATAAATGCGTGAAGTGAAATACCTCAGTAACGAGTCATTACTACAGAGAAGGTGTGTTTGGAACACAAAACTTACAAGCCTCGTGATATTACCAATATTTAAATAAGTATTTCTAGTCAGGCATTTTTTTCCGGTCACTCGTTTTTCACTCAATTTCAATTAAAATTAAGGCATATTTTTATTTTTATTCATGAAATATATTTAAATATAGAAAAGTAGGACACATCATTCATCCCCCCCTTTTAATTCTTTATCAAAAATCTTTGACAACAGACTTTCTTTTGAAATTATAAAATGCAAAACTTAAAAAATCTTATTTCTGTTAGTGTTATCTAGGTTATATCGTCTTTATTCTCTGACAAATTCAGACCTCCCTCTTACTACCCCCCCTCCAAAAAAAAACCTAAAAAACGTAAAAAAAAACGCAATACTATAATAGACTAGTCATCCTTTTAGTCAGCACTAACTTGTTTATAAAGAAATCTGAATGTAGCTGCTGAAGACACATGATTCTAACGCACAGAAACAAGGCTGAGTTTCATTTGGTTGAATAAAAGTATCTACAGTATCATACATGTACAAATTTGTCAGAGAAACACTATTCAGAATGTTTAGATTACACTGAATTCATTATCCAAACTCATCTAAGAAGTGTTCAGGCTCACCTGAGTCTGATTGTTTGCTTTGATCAACTTGGTTTGTTTTTGATTCGTACAAAACATGTTAAATCCCCAAGCATTTTAGCGCCCGGTCCAAGTCAGGCGACGCTTGGATTTGTAAGTCTGTTTTGTTTATAATTTCAATACATTAAAATGTTGATAACCGATAACAGCTGTTTAAATCATTTTAAATGAGAAAAACAGAAAACAGTCAATTCAAAAATCATGGGTTCTTTTTTTCATAATTGTAGTAAACAGATTCACAATAATGTCAATTTTAAGAAAACAGATAACAGCTAATTAGTCAATTACAGTTAAGCATCAATGATCTTGAATATTTGCCACTTTTGACTAAAATATAAGGGCGTTTTTTCAATAAAAACGTATTTTCTTGTCCCAGCCACTTTAAAAAAAATGTGTTTGATCTATGCTAGTAATATTTGTGCAGTCAGTACATTGAATTAGATTTAACATTTTTAAGCAAAGCGGAAACAGTTAAACTTTAGAGGGATTGATAAGATATTGACTCCTGAATTGTCCAAAACAACCAAAATGGCATGTCCCTAGACCGCCTGTTCAACATTAATACTCTAAAATATCGTAAAAAAATGAAGAAATAAATGTTATTTTTACTTTACATAAGCTCTTTAATAATTCAAAAGTATGTTCAGAGCCAACATATTTTAATAAACAGCTTTCAATATAGGATTTTTAATTTCAGAAGGTGTGTCCCTCACAAAATGTCCACTACGAAACGAAGTCATTAAAATTTGCCAATAAACAGTTTTATAAAATCAATGTAATTTTTGTTTGCAAGAGATATAAACATTAGGATCTTACAAAAGAAGTGATGCTTTTATAACGGCAATTAAATTGTTGGTAAGAAAAATTGAGCACATCAAATGGACCAGAGTGATACCGTATTTTTGTTAATGTCCACTACGAAACGGGTCAAATCTCCTTCAGTATCTGGTTTTAAAATTATAAAAAAAAATATCAGTGTACAGTTTAATAAATGGTTTGATGAATACGATCAGTCTTCTTACTATTGCAATATGGGGGAAAAATAAAACATGCGAATATGTCCCCTACGAAACGGTCCCCTACGAAACAAGTATGGGAGAAAAACGTTTCGTAGTGGACACTACCACTACCATGCAGTCTTTTTTTAATCTTTTTTCAATTATATTCGTGCAAAACAAATAACAAGGGTAAGTTTCATGTAATTTTAATTATGTTTTTATTAACATATAATAGGGTTGATGTCCACTACGAAACGCATCAATGTCCACTACGTAACATGAGTTGTACCTTCATATGTGAAGTACTGTCTAATCTTTATCGATAAAAATGGTTTTCCAATTCAGAAAAAAATGAGATTTTTCTAGTATTTAAAGTAAACAAACTGGAATGTCTATAGGAAACATTTAAAATTGCAAAAAAATATGTGTGTTTAGAAGAAGTTTCGCGTAGGGGACAAAAGTCCCCTATGAAACAGTACACAAATTATGAAAATAATATCATTTTAAAGAATATCTAAGATTGCACTTTTTGTTTACAAAAAGGTCTATAATAGAGGTATTCAAAATAACTCTTGAAATTAGATTTTAGACAAGTTGATTTTCCGTTTTATTTAGGTCTGAAAGTTACGCTTTTATTGAAAAAACGCCCATAAAGGCACAGAACCAGGACATGGGAGCACAGAACCAGGACCGTTTTTCTTGTCATCAGCACAGCGTCAGGACAATTTCGTTTAACGAACTTGCACGACTTTTGCAATAAAATATTGTTGTAATATACTTTGTATGGTACTTATGACGTATCAGAGAAAAATTAAGCAACAAAGTAGTCGTTTTATTGTCGTTCTGATACAATGTAAACAAACCCACCAGCACAGAATCAGGACCCACCAGCACCCGTCAGGACCGAATCACCAGCACAGAACGTTCTCTCGCAGGACAACCTTACCCACCGTGATTATGGTTTATTTCAATATCCATATTTAATTTTCATTCTACTTTTATCTCATAATGATTCTTCGTATCACTTTGAATATGCATAATGTAATAGATAGATGTTGTCAGTGTGGTTTCAAATGTTACATTAGCTAAGCGTTTTTCAATAAATGTTGTTAATCTTAGTCGCTAAATTTAGCTGCCCTTATGCTTTCGGTATATTTTCGGTTTAAATTTAGAAAAAGGAAGGCACCTTTTTAGGACTTTTGTGTCTATTGTGTTTAGCATGAACCAGGCATGCCTCACTTAGATATACACTTTTTGAATAAACATTGAAATAGTCATAATCATACAAATTGCATACTTACAAATAGTATCTTTTTCTCGTGTGTTTATATAATAATACACATATCAGTGTGTCAAGGTTAAGATTAATCTAAAAATAAACAATAATAAGGTTATTTTTTACCTGCAAAATCATGTATGGAATTGTTCTGTTCTTTTATGTTCTTTGGTGTCAGGTTTATTAATGGATTGATATTGCCAATCTTATCAGTTTCTATTCAAATGTTCACATTTAAACCGTACTGCTTTTGTATTTCAGTCTGCCATCTTCTGTACTTACAATTTTATTGATATGAAATTTACTCAACTACGTATTCTATTGGTTTTGTCGATAACATTATGTTTTCCACCTTTTTAAATAAATGTCAGGTTCATTTTGACATGTTTGAAGTAAAAACAAATGTTTACTTGATCATTTTGATAGCCTTAATAATCTACACAAAATTGTTCTAGTCTGTATTTATAATGCTCGGTATAATGTAAATGGAAACTGCCGAAACTAAGTCTATTCATTTGGTCTTTAAACGTTTTTGATTCGAGCATTGGTCAGTCATTTTTTTACGAAACGCGCGTCTGACGGTCTGTCGTACAAAAATTTAATCCTGGGATCTATAATGAGTTTATTTACAAACACAGGGTCGATGCCATTGCTGGTGGAGGTTTCTTTCTGATAGTTTCACTAACCCAGCAGAAATCACTTCAGTGTTCATATGAAATAGCATTGATATGGTCATAATTATAAATCAGCTACAAAGCCTTTCGGAATTTTGGGTTCCATTGATCTTAAACATCTTACTTTATTTGGCCTTTGAAACATTTTTAAATCGAGTGTGACTGATGAGTCTTTTAGACAAAACGAGCGTCTGCCGTACAAAATGTTATTCCTTGTATCTATGGTGAATTATGTATCCGTTAATTATTGAAAAAAATAAAACATAAATTGTAACTTTGTTATTGAAACAAGCAGTCTGAATATCAGTGGTAACTGCAAAAACATCAGTTATTTTATCAGTAAAATATACAGAAACTTTAAAAAAGTATATTTTCAAAGTTTTGCTCTTCATACTGTCTTTAAAAAAAAAAAAAAAAAAAAAGTTACCAGTCAGAACTTTTGTGTTGGCATGAAGTGTCATTGGTATGTTTTCTACTGTTTATAAAATTTTGAAATGTTTGAAATACTAAGGATATTCCATCCTCAGACATTGCATTGCTTTAACCGTCATTTGTCTAACTTCTCAGTTTTTTCGTTATTTTAAAGCTTAAAGTGGATGTTTTGGAATTAGTGAAAAAATTAAGAGGCAGTGGATTAACGACTTGTCGAGGAAGACTTTTTTTTTATGTCCGTGGCCTTCTACCTGTTTAGATTCGGGCACCACTGGCAAGTGTGTCGCATTAAATCAAAAGTATTATATCTTCGATGGTTTTTACATCTCCTTTTTTAAATTATAAATGATAACTTATCGGCTGTGTGAATTTGTGGCGGTTACCATTGTGTACAATTCTACGTCAACACATATTGGATGTTAATGTCTATGAACATCTATTTCATTTAGAAACTGCAATAGCTGTGAAATTAAATAACATGACAATTGACTAGCAAACAGTAAAATCCCAACAAGAGTGCACACGCTGAAATGTCTCGCCTTCTATACTAATCATTAATATTATGTTGATAGTCCCAAGTATAAAGCTTTATTACAACTGTCACATAAACTTAACATTAACCATGATAACTAAACAAAGACCAATGGACCTTGAAAATGAGGTCAAGGTCGCATGAACCATGCCAGGCAGACATGTACAGCTAACAATGCTTCTATACAACATATATAGTTGACCTATTACTTATAGTTTAAGAAAATAGACCAAAACACGAAAACTTAACACTGAGCAATGAACCATGAATATGAGGTCAAGGTCAATTAAAACCTACAAGACTGACATCATAAAATATTTCCATAAACCAAATATAGTTGAACTTCTGCATATAGTATTAGAAAATAAGACAAAAACTCAAAAACATAACTCTGACCACTGAACCATGAAAATGAGGTCAAGGTCAGATGACACCTGCCACCTAGACATGTACACCTTACAATCATTCCATACACCAAATATAGTAAACCTATTGCATTCAGTATAAGAAAAACAGACCAAAACACAACCAGGTGCTCCGCAGGGCGCAGCTTTATACGACCGCAGAGGTCGAACCCTGAACAGTTGGGGCAAGTATGGACAAAACATTCAAGCGTGATACAGCTCTGAATTTGGATTGTGATCAAATTTTTGACATTACATGGGGTTTTTTTTTTACACAAAAAAAATGTCAAGATTTTACAAATCAATTAAAGATTTCTTCTTCAAACTTTTTAACCCTAAAATTAAATAGTTGGATTCAGCTCTAAATTTGGATTGTGATTAAATAGTTGACACAGCATAGGTTTCTGACACAGAATGAATGTGGTCTAATGAACTTAAAAGTTTTTTTTTTTGCCTTTGAGCAATTCACTATGCTGTTGACAGGGGCGTAGCTAGAAAGAAACGATCTGCAAGCAACTACCTGAAAAAATTTTGGGACCCTTTTATGCAGAAATTTTTTTTTTTCGGTTTTCAGTCATTGGACGGTTTAAAGAGGAGCTACATGTTGTGATGTACATAGGACTTATAAACAATTCATGAATGCAAAACTATTTAGAGATCTTGACTTCTGAATAGAGTAAAGCATGATTAATTGAATATGTAAGCAACACATTTTTGTGATACAGAATTTACACAAAATTGTCCAAAATCTGCTCTTCGGGAACGTCTCTATTACTTTGTCAATATTCACACTGAAATCCCGATGAATATAATGCAGTAATGCTAGCGATAATAACCTAGCTGTAGTTGTTCATGGTTAATCAATTTTCATACATATGTTTTCAAAAGATGTAGTACACTGAACGATCTCTCCGTGGTAGCACTCGTGTTTGCCATCGAGCGACCTCCCGATTGAATTTGACAAATTATATGCCAGGCCAGTTTCATATGTCTCTAACAATGCAGAGATTTGATCGTTTGTTGTATTACCGACAACACGAGGAAGCAGATAATGCGCATAGAAGCGATTTCCTGATGATATCAGACGCGACTCCAGTTCCATTATCATGTGGTCTATGAACGCAAAATATAATGAGACTTTCCAATACTGTTTTAGCGTGTTTGCTGGGGGGATTGGCTCTGGTAGTCTGTTGAACACATCGCCTCGTCATACTTTCAACGATATCAAAGGGTACTGATAAATCTAATGTCAATTGGTACATCGCAGTCCAAACAGTTAAACCGTACTCTGTAAAATGTGCCCCGAAACTTCTAGAGTATAACAAATTCAAATCTTGTAATAGATGCAAGTTAATATGTTACTGTTAGTCTTTTCATCTCCAATAAAACTTTAATTTTGAAACCAAATGCCGCTATTTAATGACATTACAGTGCAT